>NW_025206338.1:0-999 GCF_004010195.1 Chiloscyllium plagiosum | reverse complement strand
CCCCTCCACTAACTTTTCAATAACAGGAGTCAATCAGAAACCCCTCGGCTACTGATCCCTGCAAAATATTTTAAGAAGGTCGCTTAGACCCAAAGCTTTCCTTATTTTGAATATAGATGGGAAGTGTGTGTTTCAGATATGTTGCGACTGGTCACACCACTCAACATTAAGCAAAATATAATCTATTTAAATGCTTTAGTTAAAATACAATCAAAGAAAAGAACATTGTGGGATAGCTTATATGTTGGAACACTAACACAAACAATAGATACAGTACCTTTGTGGTTTACACCGCTTGGCACAAAAAATATATTCAAATGCAGATCTTTACAGCAGTTTTCCAATCCTGGAGGAAACAACATCGACAGAGATCTCAGAGAGAAACAGCTGTGGATCATGTATTGAAACTTCCAACCATTCTGGGATCCCCAGCAGCTTCTGAATGCTGCAGCTAAAAACAAAACGAGAAAACCTGACGAGGGAGAGCCGGCCGCTGCCCTTCGATTGTTACCACCATTTAATGAAACCTAAAAGCCTCCTCAGTTATTTACTTAAACTGTGTTCAGACAGCAGTTCTGCACCTCTGCCTTTAGAACCTCTCTTCAAAAACAACCTAAGAGAAACTAACCTCTTGACAGTGATAGTATACTCACAACTCCTCCTTTAATAAAATGACCCATCAATACACAAAGATGGATTAATTATAGACCTGCTAATCGTCCTCTATTTGTAGACTGAAATGCATATTGTAAATGACTGCAGATGCTGGAAACGCGAGTCCGGATTAGTGGTGCTGGAAGAGCACAGCAGTACAGGCAGCATCCAAGGAGCAGTAAAGTCGACGTTTCGGGCAGAAGCCCTTCATCAGGAATACAGGCACAGAGTCTGAAGGGTGGAGAGATAAGTGAGAGGAAGATGGGAGTGGGGAGAAAGTAGCATAGAGTACAATAGGTGAGGGAGGAGGGAATGAAGGTGATAGTTCGGGGGGAGGGTGGAGTG
>NW_025206337.1:0-11477 GCF_004010195.1 Chiloscyllium plagiosum | reverse complement strand
AGTCCTGCCCCTACTTTCCAAATGACCTTTATTATTGATATTCCTCGTATACCACACCATTCTCATCAACCTGTTCAGCGCTGTTTTCAATCATTTCACGTCCCCACTTCCTAAAGTTTCACACCCAGAACTATGCGAATATCCAGATGTTGGATTTACTCAGAGTGGGATTCTGTGGGTGTAAATCCTCTAACACTTGTTTGACTTCCACCAAATGTGGTACTGTGCCATGCCCACTACAATGACACTTCTCACCCCAAAACTCAAAGTTATTTCAAAGGGTGCAACTTAATGATTTACATCTTTTTATCAGACAGTTGATAGGACGACCGAGCAAAAGTGAAGTCAAACAACCAAGGTTCGATGGCAACTTGAAGTAAGACATTCTTCCATGCCAGTATTAACACAAGCTGCTCAGCGAAGATCATGGCCTCGACACTCTTACATTGCCACACCAAACCAGTTGAGATTCGGTCAGGTCCAACTACATCCCAATTTGTTCTCAGATTTTTAAGCATCAAAGTGTTTTCAGAATATCGCCTTGTTATTTTGTCTCCTTGTTCACAGAACAGTACTGTTTATCCCTTCTGCTTGGACTAAGTTGTCTCCATCGGCAGAATATTCAGATATTTCCCTCCACCGGCAAGCAGTGTGAGGAGAGGCAAGTGTGGTTACACTCTAAAGCTCGCTGTCATCGGCACGGCCAGTTCCGTCAAGTGCTGCGAATCAGCAAGTTTGATTGGGAGCTTCCTGCAAATATCATTTATCTGAGCCAACGGTAAAGATGTTGAGCTGGTAGGTAAGGCACAAATGTACTCCGGACTCTCCACCCCCAGGTAAAGTCATGTGAGAGCATTTTTGTGCAGCCTGTTTGCTGTTCAAAATCCATCTTCACACAGCAATTCTGCAGAAAGGCTTTTGTAACACTAACATCGGCTTCTTTGCTGCAATCGTGCATCAGTGAACATCTGATCCCCAACATTCCTAGATAAAGGCAATCCGAGTGAAAGTCTCACTCACTGAGAGCCATCCCCACGTCCCTGAGCTGCGGGTCTGCAGACAGTTTACCGCAGAAGATAGGGTTAACAATGAGACTTTGTTTCACCATCAGCCACTCTGTCCCAGAGACAGGAAGAGGGACAGCATCAATGCGTGGCGTCACTCACGCGTCGATAGAAGCTGGTCAGCCTATCGAGTCCACAGCGACTCTCTGACGCTTGTATAGCTCTGTGGTTATTCATAGTTGGTGATGTATGTCCTAATAATGCGGAGCTGTCCCTGTATCGCAATTCTGTCTCCAACAAATTGATCCAATTGTAAGTCACAGCTTTTCATTTCACAGGAAGAACACTGCTGTATGAAACGGCGTGGGGAATAACTGCAGGGCGTCATGCGCATAGAGCATGTGTATCGGTATGAAATATTCATTTCTGATACATTGAATGAAAGGAAGCGGAAAGTGAAACAACACGCAATGCGTAGAATGGAGATCAATTATAGAGAAACACTGGAGGGGTAGTACACACACTGAAACATGGAATTCAAACGAGTAAAGGATGTTTTCAATCCATTAATTTCATGGTTATGAGCCCAATACGCCCCACTGGGCCGCTCTGTTAGCGCTGACCACAGCAGTCTCACACAGTCTTCAGCTTTTCGTCTAGCGTGTGGCTTGTTCCTCAGAGAATGATTTCAAAAGGTCTTCACTATTATTGTGTGACACACTGTGGCACAGATGTGTCCCGGCTGTGTCAATATAACCTGTGATTAACTTGCCATATTCTGTTGGTTTAACTGTGATTTCACTCAGAATCACAAAATATGTCACAGTACAAAGTGAGGCTATGCAGCCCCCCAAAAATAAGGAAATGTCTATGGCGGTCGATTGATTGACTTTATTTGATTGATTGATTATCACATGAACCTCAGTACAGTGAAAAGTTTTGTCTGCGATTGGTAAAGGCAGATCATACTAATCAAGGACTTGCAGATCACAGCATAAGTAAAACAAAATTTTGGACAGATAAAGGCTTTCAGGTTACTCTGCACAGGACGTGCACTCGGCAAAATACACATTAACAGGATCAGCATCATTTGAAGTTAGGGAATCCATTTCTCAGTCTGGTAACGACCTCCAAGAAGTTGATGTTGTGTGTCTTTAAGCTTCGGTGCCTTGTTCTGAACCCGAGCTCATCAAAATTATACATTCTGCGTCAAAAATAGAACCATATGCAAAACTCCAGTGCTCAAGTGTGACTTCTCACACGCACATCACCCACCCGAGGCGATATCACAACCAAGACCAACAAGCCAGAACCGCAACAGAAGCATGATCCATAAATCAGGTGAGTTTCCTTGTTTAAAAAATAGGGGTTTTCTGTTGTTTCGGAGGGAAGGCCGCAATGAGTTTTAATAGCAGCTCCTTGCCATTCTGACTTCCGGTTCCCCGGAGGCTGTGCGAGCCACTTCCTTTGCGAGCGGGCTCCCATCATTAGCAGCTGGACGAACTCATCTTCAATTGGCAATTAGTGTTGTGGGAGAGAAACATGAACACGCTTTTCAGCCCACTATTAACACGGGGTTGTGGAGCGCGGGAGGGGGTTAGAGGTAGTCGGAGTTATGGAAATTCTGGAAAGCTGCACAAAAGAGAGATCGCGCATGCACAGTACTTAATAATCTTTAGGGAACCTTGTGCAAATATCGCCATCTGAGACAGTTAGAAATGTGAAGAACTGCAGGGAAAGAGAGAATCTCTTCCAGTCATCTGTGTCTTTGTCCTTCTCAAAGTCATAGCGAGGGCTCTGCTGTCTGAATCAACATGGGATGTTACTGCAGCGAGTCCTGTCGCTCAGGCACGTTGCACCTGATGTGCATAAGTTTTATCACGTTACCGCCAGCTCAGAGAACAGATGTCACAGCTCACATCATCCCGGAGTGACAGGGAAAAGAAGAAAGCGATTCAGACCATCGTCTTACCACCTGCTGGGGAGAAAACGGATGTGAGAGAGCAAACAGTCTCGACCAGTGCATGTTCCCAGCATTTACAAACTTGGTCTGTGTGATAACAAAAGCAGGAACCAGGAACTGTTTATCTTGCTTCTTAAAACAGGCGTGAACATTTGCAGAGCATAGATACATCTACATGCAGTTAGTGAAATGATGAAAAGCAGAGTACAGTTCACAGAGTATGGTCTAACCTCTGGGCTATGGGGTCAGCACGCTCCAACCGGGACCCTCCGCTCACCGGATTTGAACACAAACAAAGAAATGACTCAGTGACAAAATCTGTGATTCTGTGAGGAATTGAAAGCGATGGAATGAAAAGCCCCTTGAGAGCGGGATGTAACATGACCTGTGTAGGGAGTGCTCGAGCAGAGTGCGCAGTGCTGTTTCCATGTTATTGTCGGGACCCCTGTCGCTTAGACACACTGCACCTTTTGTACAATGGCACAAAAGCACGGACGTTTTGTGTAGACAGGACAACTTCAAAATCGTTAATGAGGCAAAATGCACAAATGAGCAATACATAACAAAGCAACCACAGAAACTGGTGTTATGTGACGGGGTAAACCCCCTCTGCTAATGGAACCAGCAAAGCAGAAAGGATCCACCCCTTGCTGTATTTTGTTAAAATTCCAGAGACAAAGAAACAACCCAAAAATCACTACTTAAAGTTAAAAATAACAATGTTATTGCTTTTTATTGACAGAGAATAATCAACCTACAACTCCTTTCTCTCAACCTTCTGCTCTGCAATACCTTCCCTCACTCCGATCCCAATAACTTTTACCAAAAAGTTCAAATGTAATAACTAGATCGTTGTCGAATGTTCTCTTTGTATCTTCCTCTGTAGATGTTTTTTTCTCCAGGTCGGTGTTGATGCTTTTTTTCTATGCAATCTATTTCTCCAGATAAGCACCTCTTGGAGATTTTACTAACATCCTACATCTGTTGGTATTTTAGCTGCTCTCTTTGCTGTTCTTTGCCGTTCTGAGTAACTCTTCAGCTCTCTTTGCTGTTCTTTGCCGTTCTGAGTAACTCTTCAAAATGTCCGATATTTATCCCACAAACCGTTTCATTGGTTTTAACATTTTAAAAATATCAAATTCAAATTTGATTGGGGCATAATTTAAAGTGATTGGCCGAATTCAAATTTGATTTTTGTATCCATGTAACACAGTTCTTAGTTGTTTTCATCAAATGTTATGTTGTTCTGGACTCTTGTGCTAGCCAGACATTTCAGCACCATTAAAAGTACGTTACACCCACAACTTCAGAACACCTGCATTTGCCAAGACAGTATATTTCTCTCAACATCGCTCACTATCAATCTCATGTGCCTGAGATTTGAACAATCTCTGGTCAATGTTAATCAAAACTGCTCTATTCTCACAACCTGAGATTTAACATGCCTCCTTACTTATGTCTAACAATATTAATTTATTTCGGACTGTGTTACTTCAGCACACGTTGAGAAGAAATAAAAATGCGAACAACTGTCACCTATGTGACTGCGATTTGACCCAATGTTGCTGGAGTCAACAGATTCAGCTATAAGTGAAATAGCTTTCATCTTTCCTGTACCAGTAATGAGATTGCATAGCATTGTGTTAAGTTTTCATGAGTTGAATTAGACCCAACATCATTTCACGGGGCGAAATTTACTGATGAAATACACGGGGGTTGGGGGGTTCAATTTGGTTACGAAGGATATGGTCAGAGTTCCCTTGATACAAAATCGTTAGAGAATATGGAAATGAGATTTACTGGGAGGAATAGGCACGAGAAAAGAAAATAAGGGATTTAATGGGATGGTGGAATAGATGAAGATTCACGCGACATATATCAGGAATGACTGGGTTGTGTCCTAATGGAGGTTTTCCAGTGGATGTGAGGTTGGTAAGGGTAAATAAGAGGGAAATTACCTGGTTCAGGTGAGTGTATAACTAAAGGTTAGAGCTTCAAAACTAGGGAGGAACCACAACGAAGTTTGCAGCAGGTACTTTCTTTTCTGAGTTTTTGAAATCGGAGATTACTTTCCAGACAGAAAAATAAAATTAGAAGATGATTCCAGCATATTTGAAAGTCCAGTTGCAGACACACAAGGAGCGAATTTAACAGGGGTAGGGACTCTGGGCTGCCTGAATGGGGTGGCAAAAGTGACACACTCACGAATTGTTTAGCGTTCATCGGAAAGGAATTGCATGATATCTGCAACTGAACATCTTAAGTGTAAGAAGAGCTGGTGGTGTTGAAAGGTGTAGCAGCTGATTCGAAGTGAACTACTACAAATTGTTAACTGAGCTGTTTGTTTTAGCTTTGCATTAAATGGAAGACGGTTAGCTCAGTCCGCTGGCTAACTGGTTTATGGTATAGAGTGAGACTAACAACGTGGGATTAAATGTTGCACTGTCTCAGGTTGCCGTAAGGATCATCATCTCCACCGCTCGTGCAATCTGTAATGCAATTGTGACTCGAGTGAGTAGGAATGGACCTGTCAATGTCAAGCACAATTATTTTTGCCATCTGTTGCTTTGAACATTTGGTCACAATGACCAGGAACGGGACTGAGTCCATTTAATACTCACTGATCTCCTCCCGAAAATTCCAGCGACAAGACTCGTCCTTATTCCTGTTGGAACCCTCTCTTCTGCACAGCAGCAAAACTATTTGTCATGACTTTACCAGATTCACTGACAACATTCAGTCTCCCCAAAGAGATAAATCTAATTTCTTTTGAACCGTCTAATGAGCTGTGAGAGTTTGCAGCAAACAGGATGATATGAAACGAGTTTAACAACCTTTTCAAGAATGTAATCCAGTGCAGTGTCAGAGATTTGGAAAAGGTCATCAAGCTAAAATATCACCTCTGTTTCTCGATCCACAGATGGATAATTACCTGTGGAATATGTGCAGTTTTACAGTTAATAACTACTACCTTTCCCAAAGCCAGAGCAATCCCACAAATCAGAAACTGGAGTTTTAGAATAGATGCTGCTTTATTCGACATTATTCTTCAACAACGCCTTAGTCTAGTGCTCCAATTATTCCTGATCAACGTCAGTAAAACCAGCTTTAGATAAGGATTGAAATTACAACCGTGGCATTTTAACACACTGTTCAGTGCCAAGCGCTGATCGGTTGCTCCACTGGAGCCGCCGGCAGCAAGCCTACAAAGTGCCCTACTCGTACCTCTGGGACCTTCGACCCGCCTGTTCTAATTTTGCTGTGGTTCTGAAATTAAAGGTGAGGCAGAGGAGGAGGAACTGATATGGACCTGTGACTATTCGCGCATCAGGTTCAGGAAATGGGACATAGAAAAAACGTTGCGCAAAATAGACTTGATTGAAAACTGGGTTTCTGTGGGTCGCTGCGTTGTTTACAGACAATGTTATATTATCGCTGTCACAGGACTTCTCATTCGGTCGGCTTCAATTTATCACAGAATTCGATTCAACGACACTTCACTCACCTCCTTCCGCAAGTTCTTATAGACAACATGAAACATACTGCACTCATCATCAATCTTCACCATGGCTCCATCCAAGGACATGTTGCACGGTTTTCATGAATACTGAAGATATAAGAATATCATGCAAGAGGAAATTGATTTTCAGTTTAAATTGTAAAGTGATAAGAATCCAAAGTGAGGTAGATAATGCCCGAAATTCATGTTTATTACCGTGGCCAGAACTCGAGCCAGGAAACTGGAAAATCTGTCGTTGAATCCCCAATGTCCACACGCTTGCTAGCTCCATGTGTCCAGTGGGAAATCTGTGTGAAGGAGCATGCAGTCTGACAGAGCACCTGGGAAAATCCTCCACTGTCTGATCTAAAGCTACAACAGGAGCTGTGTGTTCCAGCTGTGAGAGCAGTGGAATAAAGGGGAGGACCTTGGTATTCCGTGGTGTAGATTCACAGTGTCCTCATCATGTTATTGTTTAAAACCCTCGGTCAGAAACAGCATAGACAGAGAGGAATAGGAGGGGGCCATTTCAACCGCCAGCACCAGCCCACCATTTGATATTATTATGGTTGACCGAACACGTCAATGTCTTTTCCCAGCCCATGCACATCAACCTGTCACCCAAAGGGAAAAAGACACGGAATAAACCGAAACACTCTGTGCAACTGTGGGAGGGAAATGTGTTTAGAGACAGTGAGCTTATGCAATGGGATTCTTGGTTGATCATGTTTCAAATGATACAATTCCATCAAAAATCACCACCAAGAAGGTGAGGAGTCTTCTCTGGTCAGCAGCGGGGTCGAGAACTCCAGGCGATCGGAACTGATGATGAGTCAGCAGAACAATCATTGATTCAGCTGAAATCTGAACTACACTCCGATTCTGGTGGGACTCAAACTCACAAACTTTGAATCGCAATCTTAACAATGCAGTAGAAGTCCAACACGTCTTTCATTGGGCTGCAGAGCTGCGCTAACCTCCATTTTACTGCACCCAAAGTTACAGTCTTTCATCAAACTTCGGTTTATCCTCGCCCCACTTTCCAGTACCTGGTCCTTATCCGTGCATGCTCTAGCTCCTCAAGTGTTCGGCTAAATACTCTTGAGTGTTATGATGACTCTAAGCTTTACCACACGTTCATCAGTGAGTTCCAAACAAACAACACTGTCACGGTGTAAACATTCTTCCTAAATCTTCTCTGAACATTCTCCCTCTAGCTTTTCATCTATATCCCTGGGAGAGGAATGGGGTTCGTGGTCAGGTGATGGGAAAGTGGATGAAGGTGAGGGAGAATGTGATAGTTCAGAAGGGGGATTGATGCATGGGTCCGGAGACCAAAGCCTAGTTGGGACTGGGATAATGTGGGTGGAGGCGAAATGAGGAAGCTGTTGAAATACACATTTATCCGAGTGTTTTCAGGGTCCTAAGTTGGAATGTGAGACGTTCTTCCTCCAGGCATCGGCTGGTAATGGAATGACGGTGACTTGTGCCCGAAACATCGATTCTCTTCTCCTCAGATGCTGTCTGACGTTCTGTGCTTTTCCATCATTACACTCTCGACTCTGAGCTCCAGCACCTGCAGCCCTCACTTTCGCTTATTTCGCGGAGGGAATGGTCTAGCTCAGGCACCACTTTGATAAATCTACTCTGACCACGCTCCCGTGTAAACACACGTTTCCTTCAGGCTGGCAATCAGACCAGAACAAAATTATCCAAAGAAAAGCAGAAATATCTGAACAAAACCAGCAGGTCTAGTGGATCTGGGGAGAGCTTTTCGAGCCAGATGATTCGCCTTTGGAACGAATGATATGTGTAGGTGGATAGGAACGTGAAAGAAGGTGAACAGGGTCGAACATGATTGAACTCGATGTTGGTTACTGAAGATTGTACGATCTGTCAGCAGGAAATGACGTGCCGCTCTTTCAACTCACGCTGTGCTGTGCGGGAGCTCTGCAGCAGACCAAACTGAAATGGAGGCATGGGAACATAGTGGGATGTTGCAGTGACAGGGACCTGGAACCTCAGGGTCTTTTTTCGCTTGCAGACAGAACGTAGGTGTACACACGTTTGCCACCCACTCTGTTTTTCTCTCCCCATTCCAGACGAGATCACAATTTGAGCAGAAAATGCAGTTTGCTAAATTGAGTGATTGGCAGATAAATCACTGGAACCTTACACAATGAGGAGGGACATCATAACCGTGCAGCATTACACCTTCTGAGATTTTGTGGAACGGTGCCCTTGGCTCAGTAGGAGGGGGAGTTGAAATGTTGGGCCACAGGGCAGTGTGGTTGATTGGTGTGTGTGGCCCAGAGATGTTTCTTAAAGCGCTCTGCTAGGAGTCGTCCTGTCTCCCCAATGTAGAGTAGACCGCATTGGGAGCAACGGATACAATAAATTATATTGGTGGATGTGCCGGTAAAACTTTGATGGCTGTGGAAGGCTCCTTTGGGTCCATGGATGGCGGTGAGGGAGGAGGTGTGGGCGCAGATTTTGCAATTCCTGCGGTGGCAGGGGAACGTGCCAGGATGGGAGGGTGGGGTGTTAGGGGGCGTGGACCTGACCAGATAGTCACGGAGGGAACAGTCTTTGTGAAAGGCGGAATGGGATAGGGAGGGAAATATATGCTTGGTGGTGGGGTCCGTTTGGAGGTGATGGAAATGTCGGCAGATGATTTGTTTTATGCGAAGGTTGGAAGGGAGGAAGGTGCGCACCATGGGGGTTCTGTCCTTGTTACGGTTGGAGGGGTTGGGTCTGAGGGCGGAGGTTCAGGATGTAGACGAGATGCATTGGAGGGCATCTTTAACCACATGTGAAGGGAAATTGCGGTCTCGAAAGAAGGAGGCCATCTGGTGTGTTTCATACTCTATGCTACTTTCTCCCCACCCCCACCCTACTCTCATTTATCTCTCCATCCTTTAGGCACTCTGCCTGTATTCCTGATGAAGGGCGTTTGCCCGAAACTTCGATTTTTCTGCTCCTCGGATTCTGCCTGAACTGCTGTGCTTTTCCAGCACCGCTCGAATCTAATCTCTGGTTTCCAGCATCTGCAGTCATTGTTTTTACCCTCTGCTCCCAAAGGACAAGTTCCACCACAGAACACACCAGATGGCCTCCTTCGTTAAAGACCGGAACTTCCCAATCTATGTGGTTGAAGATGCCCTCCAACGCATCTCATCCATGTTCTGTAACTCCACCCATGAACCCCAACCTCCAATCATAACAATGACAGAACCCCCCAGGTCCTCATTTTCTATCCCACCAACGTCTGCATAAATCATATCATCCGCTGACAGTTTCGCCAGGGATTCCACCACCAGGGGTAGGTTCTCCTCCCCAGCCCTATCCACTTTCCGCGAAGACTATTCGCTCTGTCACTACTAGTCAAGTCCACGCTCTCCAATTCCCACCCTTCCCTCCCGGCACCTTCCTCTGCCACCGCAGGAATTGCAAAACCAGCGCCCACATATACCCCCTCATCTCTGTCCAAGGCTCCAACATCCATCATCGTTTCGCCAGCACTTCCACATTTCTTGTCATTTCTTGTGTGCGTTGCTCCCGATGCGGTCTACTCTAAATTGGGGAGACCGGATGTCTTCTCACAGAACACTTCAGAGAATATCTCCAGGACACCCCCAGAATCAATCCCAGTGGCCTCATGGCTAAACATCTCATCTCCCCCTCTCACTCGCCCGATGACATGCAGGTCTTGGGCCTCCTCCATTGCCACTGCCTCACCATCCGATGCTAGGAGGAAGAAATCCTCCTCTTCCGCCTCGGGACCCTTCAACCCCCATGGCATCAATTGGGACTTCACCAGTTTCCTCATTTCCCCTCCCCCTATCTTACCCCAGTTCCCACCTTCCAGCTCATCACCGTCCTCCTGACCTGTCAGACCTCTGCATCTTCATCCCCACCTATCCACTACACCTTCATCTCTGAAATACAATGTTCACCCTCCACCTCCATCTACCTACTGCACTCTCAGCTACCTTCTCCCCAGCCCCGCCCCACTCACATTTATTTCTCTATCCAATATGCTCCCAGTCTCATTCCTGATGAAGGGCTTTTGCTTGAAATGTTCATTTTTTGTGCTCCTCAGATGCTGCCGGACCTGCTGCGCTTCTCCAACACCACTCTAATCTTGAGGGGAATCAGTTGATTGAGAGGGTTTTCAGATATTTTCTATTGTTGACCACTTTAGCAACTATCAGTTTAGGGAACAGCTAAAGGACTGAGCACAAGTCAGGTCACCACATAAACATTTTTTTTTTAATTGTAAGATAAAACATGGAAGTCTGAAGTATGCAACTTTGCCCATCAAGGCTGTTTCACCAATGAGTTTATCACTGATTCCTTTCCAGGTCAGAGTGCTATGGGCCTTGGAGGGGAACTTGCAAATGGTGGCGTTTCGTTGCATCTTCCAACCTTGTCCTTATAGTCAGTACAGCTGTTGAGCTTTGAACGTTCTGTCAAATATGCCCAAGTGACTTACTCCAGTGCATCCTGTAGTTGGTGCACTCTGTGGCAATTGTGCCTCGAATGAAGGGAATGAATATTGCAGGTATTGAAGAGGGTACAATGAAGTGACTGCATTGTCGTGGACCATGTCCAGTTCCTTAAGTGTTACTGAAATTACACCCATTGAGGCAAGTGCAGAGAGTTATGTTCCACGTCTCATTTGTGCCTTGCAAACGATGTAGGATTCATGGAGACACAAGTTGAGTTTATAATCAAAAAATGACTAACAAAGGACATGTTTTTGTTGTCAAATTGTTTATATAGCCAGTTTCTATCTGTTTATTTTTCTAAATACTCGCTCTGTGGACAATTACACTGGATAATTTGGTTACAGTAAAGCCATTGAATGTCAGTGGGATATGATTAGATCCTCATTTGTCAGAGTTATCATTACTCTATTTCGTCCATGTGTAGACCAATCTGATTCCAGTCACTGTCTGATTTCAAGTTCGAATTTCCGTCTGTGCTTGAAATTTCAAACGTTTCTTCG
>NW_025206336.1:7287-11477 GCF_004010195.1 Chiloscyllium plagiosum | reverse complement strand
TCTCCTTTATTCTATTTGCTAAAGACTGATCATGACCTCTCCTTGCTCTTCTTATCTCTTTCTTTAAATCCTTCCTAGCTAATCTGTATCTCACCATCACCTCATCTGAACCGTCTCATCTCATCATCACATAAGCCTCCTTCTTCCACTTAACAAGAGATGCAATTTCTATAGTAAACCACGGTTCCCTTACCTTATTACTTCCTCCCTGCCTGACAGAGTCATTATCTATCAAGGACATGCAATATCTGTTCCTTAAACCAGCTCCACATTTTGATTGTCCCTATCCCCTGCATTTTGCTAGCCCATTCTATGCATCCTCAGTCTTGCCTAATCGCATTATAATTGCCCTTCCTCCATTGATAACTCCTGCCCTGTGGCATGTACCTATCTCTTTCCATCGCTAAACTAAACCAAACCGAATTATGGTCACTTTCTCCAAAGTGCTCATCTACCACTAAATCAAACACCTGGCCTGATTCATTACCAAGCACCAGATACAGTGTGGCCTCCCCTCTTGTCGGCCCTTTGAAACCCTTCTGCCCACATTGGACAACATTTATGATGTCTTCAAGGGCGCTACAGAAATGCGAGTCTTTTTGATGGACACAGAACATACTTTGAAAACTTTTAATATATCCATCATATAAGGTTGGCCCATCTCATTAACACAAACACAACCTGCCAAATGACATGCAATTCAGGGGAAGCGGGATTATAGGAGTCTTAACTCCAGACTTGTTCCTCAGGTTTAGGATAATGACTGATGATTAGATCCAGTGTTGTAAAGGCCTGTACAACCGCAAGTAAACACTTTATTTTGTTTGAGGAATGGAATGCTAATCTTGAGGAAGAATAGAGGGGCGGCAGCTTCATGGTTGTGGTTTCTTCCAGCATCCATCTCCTCACCAGAAGGAGTTGATAAAGTCACAGCCGTAATCAATTTGCCCGGCAAGCTGCTAGCACCCCACATAAGCATCTGGCTATTCAACTGTGGAGGTATCACAGTTAATCCTGCCTTTAGTTGGGTTAGCTGCCACTGGACACAGATGGAGATTGGAACTTATGAGTCTCTCTCCACAGCCCCATGGGCACTGAGCCCAGTTCTCCCAGTGAGACCAGTAAATTCAGGACACATCAATGCGACAAATAAACATCTTTCCTTGTCGTTTTGTGTGCAAGTATCTCCTTCCAAACACCTGACCTGCATTGCTTTAAAAGCTCCAATCACCTGCCTTCTAATGTGTTTTCTGCTGAGAATAATGAATTACAGAAGACGTCTGGAATTACATCCAGTGATCCGCTCCGAACCCTTCCTATCCTCTCTTAAACACTGCGGTCAGGGCTGAGCACAATACTGAGTGTGAGGACTCATTCATATCAATGAAATGCCAGCACATTTCATATGGAGAAATGTTATGGAGCAACAGACTGAAATATGGTTGGGAGAGAGCAGATGACTTGTTGCTTCACTAAGGGCTAGTCTCAGCCCAGGAGCAAAGTCATGATGTTTCGCTGCAGGGAAGAAGCTGAGTATAACTTGGTCCATCCCTTCAAGGCCCCACCTCGTGTGGGTGATTGATCCTAACAGGCAAGTCTTGGTCAAAGGAACTGGTGTCAATTACAGGAATGTTGTAGCTGTTTGAAAATGCTAGGCTACTGGTCAGAAATTCCCAGTAAGAGCCTGTTACAGAATGTTACAGCACAGTACAGGCCCTTCGGCCATCGATATTGCACCGACCTGTGAAAATAATCTAATGCCCACCTAACCTACACCATTCCATTATTATCCATATGTATGTCCCATGCCCATTTAAATGCCTTTAATGTCAGTGAGTTTACTGCTGTTGCAGGCAGGCCGTTCCACGCCCCCACTACTCTCTGAGTGAAGAAACTACCCCTGATATCTGTCCTAAATCGATCACCCCTCAATTTAAAGCTATGTGTCTTTGTGTTAGCCTTCACCATCTGAAGAAAAAGGCTCTCACTGTCCACCCTATCTAACCCTCTGATTATCTTATACGTCTCGATTAAGTCACCTCTCAACCTTCTTCTCTCCAATGAAGACAGCCTCAGTTTCCTCAGCCCACAGATTTTCCACCGCTGTCAGTGTTTATAGTTTGACTGGAACAGTTGTCTATTGGTGCAGATGGCTCTGGAGTAAAGTCTTCAGTACTAATGCCGGAATATTGTCAAGGCCCATAGCCTTTGCAGTATCATGTAGGCCAGACCTTTAAGGACATTTGAGAAACAGATGGGCTTTTTAATGACAATCGACAATGACTTCATATTCACCATTACACGAGTTTTAAATTCCAGATTTATTAACTTCCCTTTCTTTTTAAGCTTATTTTGCCTCTATGGTACGCCCAGTGTGTGAGACCGATGTGCATACTAGAGAATAATGTCACTGTAATATCAGTTCCTCAGACGATTTATTCAATATGTTCCCCATTCTGAACCTAAACCACAGGATCCATGCCACTCAGACAATCAATTTGATCTCACCTGGAGATTGGTATAAATTCTACACAAGTTTGGAGTATTCAGGAGAGGGGACAGCGTTTCACTGCACTGACCCTGTTACATGATTACAGCTTACTGCTTAAATAAACTGATAAGAAAGAATTATACAACAGTGCATTAATTTTCATAAAAATTAGATTTTGTGTTTTTTTCATGCATTTTAATGCCTTTGTTTCCCTGTATTTCTCTGGAAGCCTAGAGTCCTGAGGGCTGTTTTTAATTTAAATCTATTTTTAAAGCTCATTTTTTAGACAGCTGTCTGAGAATCTGAAGAAATGAAAAATAATTGACATTTCCCAGATTAATAAAGCTTTGAGTTGATTCTGATCTAAAATAATTCTGTTGGTATCAATATTAGACACTGAATAAAACTTCCTCTGCACTGTTCCATCAAACACTCCCAGAGCAAGTATAGCACAAGGTTTGACATAGAGTAAAGCAACACTGACCCTTTACCAAACCTGCAATCTTGTGAGAGAGTTACCAGTGAGGCATTGCTGGCAATGCAGACAGATTTAAGATCCTGAGGCTAATATAGAGCTCAGGAAATCATGAACAGGTTTTCTCAATGTTGAAATTTCTATATGAAAGAATGTGACATACGTAACTCAAATGTATATAGTCAGAATGAAGATGGTACAGAGCATGTATACAGCCCCAGCTAATACTTTGGGACACAAATCTAATCCTGGCTGACAGCAGAATATGAATTCAATTCAATAAATCAGGAATTGAGGGCCAGCCTCAGATAAATACCTTTAGGAAAGAAAACCTTTACCAGCCTTGGTTACATGTAATTTAAAAGGGACCTGGGGGGCAACTTTTTCAAGCAAAGGGTGATACATGTATGGAATGAGCTGCCAGAGGAAGTGGTGGAAGCTGGTACAATTACAGCATTTAAAAGGCATCTGGGTGCGCACATGAATTGGAAGGGTTTAGAGGGATATGGGCCAAAATGCAGTTTAGGAATAGTCAACACAATTAGAATATCATAGCTACACTTCAAACATAGTGCTCATTAGAATAAAGATAGACATTTGATAGCAAGATTTTTAACAATGGCTTGTCGGAGTAAGTCATTTCTTTCAGGCAGAATGATGGAACGGGTCTGGTCACCTTTCAACTTCAGTAAACTGTGTAAAAATCAGTGAGAGGTATTTGTGCAGAACCGTGTAGCTCCTGAAGTAAAGGCTTCAGTTAATGGCAACCGCAGCAGAGGTGACACCAAGGACGTTCCCCACACAGTGAGTCGTCATGGTCTGGAAGGTGCTGTGGAAAAGGGGACCAGATTCAAGTGGTGATTTTCAAAAGAGAGTTGGACATGTGTTCAAAGGACACAATTTCAGGGCCAGAGGGAGGGAGGGGGACTGGCGGGAGAGGGAGAGGAATTGTCTGGAGAGGGAAGGGGAGGGAAACTGGTTCGAAAGAGTCGTCATGGTCTGGAAGGTGCTGTGGAAAAGGGGACCAGATTCAAGTGGTGATTTTCAAAAGAGAGTTGGACATGTGTTCAAAGGACACAATTTCAGGGCCAGAGGGAGGGAGGGGGACTGGCGGGAGAGGGAGAGGAATTGTCTGGAGAGGGAAGGGGAGGGAAACTGGTTCGAAACAGATGGGAGGGGGACTGGTTGGAGAGTGAGAGAGGGACAGGCTGGATAGGGAGAGGG
>NW_025206336.1:0-4712 GCF_004010195.1 Chiloscyllium plagiosum | reverse complement strand
TATTCCTGATGAAGGGCTTTTGCCCGAAACGTCGATTTCGAAGCTTTTCGGATGCTGCCTGAACTGCTGTGCTCTTCCAGCACCACTGATCCAGAATCTGGTTTCCAGCATCTGCAGTCATTGTTTTTACCACCATGATGACAGACCTGTCTTGTTCTGAGCTGTTTTATTCTGTTCCATGAATGAATTTCACTTAAAATTTACTGAGCTTTCTTCAGTGGGCCTGGTGTTGTGATATACTCTGTCTAATTGCCCGTCCGGTTTATGATATGTATCTTACTGATCATGGTTGACCTGCAGGAGGTGTACTTGTAAATGCTGAAACAGTTGAGAAAGTAACTAATGAATAATTATTCTTACTGAGCTGCAGATCAATAGCACTGAGGTACAGTTAGGAATGCAAAGGGGAGGGTGAAGAAATCTTTATGTACAGGGAGGTAGAACATGAGGCACTTTAGCATAAGAGACTGAGTCAATCGCAGTATTTAACAAGGAATTAGAGAGATAGTTCAGGATGAGAAATCAGGGATTGAGCAGGACATTGGGATGAAAGTGACACTGAATGAGGTGAAGTGAGTTAAGCGTTTGAGCGTGGATGTGTATTCTTTCCCCATTTCCAATTTTTTAATAACTTGGAAACTAAAATGTTCAACCAAAGGAAGAAAACATACCATTACTGTTACTGTTTCTGTGATTTCCTTTCCTCCTGATTTTGCTCAGAGCATTTTCCCTGAGATTAACCTGGGAGGGCATTCCTTGCTGTTGTTCATTCAACACAGGTCACGTGGGTCAGCCTTGAGGTGAAGGGGAATTTCTTCCATGTCCCCGTTAACTCCTGTGTGATAGTTGATACTAACAGAAGCCAGCACTTGCTTTAATAGCTACCCTCCAAAATGGGAACAAGGGCAATAACATCCCTCTTCCCAACCGTCCAGGGCTTACATGCTTGAATCAGGATAGAGCAATGTCGGAGAGTTACAACTACATGACGGGCTCAGTGACCCTGAAGTCATATGGCTGCCTGGGCCAAAGTATTAGCTGTTCATGGATCATCATTTGACTGGCAGTTGTCAGGAAGCATTTTTGGCATAAACTTTTACACTTTAAACATCAGACACATGATAGATTGTGATGTTACTGTCGGTGTTTCTGTTATTGGTATAGACTCTGTGTAAGGAGATACAGGAGCAGGTGCTATCTCCAGTGCTGTCTGTGCCTGTCAGGTACAGACACGGTCTCCAGTGCTGTCTGTGCCTGTCAGGTACAGACACGGTCTGCAGTGCTTTCTGTGTCTGTCAGGTACAGACATGGTCTCCGGTGTTGTCTGTGTCTGTCAGGTACAGGTACAGGCACAGTCTCCAGAGCTGTCTGTGTCTGTCAGCTACAGGCATGGTCTCCAGTGCTGTCTGTGTCTGTCAGGTACAGACATGGTCTCTAATGCTGTCTATGTCTGTCAGGTACTGGCACGGTCTCCAGAGCTGTCTGTGTCTGTCAGGTACAGACACGGTCTGCAGTGCTTTCTGTGTCTGTCAGGTACAGACACGGTCTCCAGTGCTGTCTGTGTCTGTCAGGTACAGACGCTGTCTCCAGTGCTGTCTGTGTTTGTCAGGTACAGGCACGGTCTTCATTGCTGTCTGTGTCTGTCAGGTACAGGTACAGGCACAGTCTCCAGTGCTGTCTGTGTCTGTCAGGTACAGACACGGTCTCCAATGCTGTCTGTGTCTGTCAGGTACAGACACTGTCTCCAGTGCTGTCTGTGTCTGTCAGGTACAGACACTGTCTCCATTGCTGTCTGTGTCTGTCAGGTACAGGCACGGTCTCCAGTGCTGTCTGTGTCTGTCAGGTACAGACACTGTCTCCAGTGCTGTCTGTGTCTGTCAGGTACAGTTACAGGCACAGACTCCAGTGCTGTCTGTGTCTGTCAGGTACAGGCATGGTCTCCAGTGCTGTCCGTATCTGTCCGGTACAGGCACAGTCTCCGGTTCTGTCTGTGTCTGTCAGGTACAGGCACGGTCTCCAGTGCTGTCTGTGCCTGTCAGGTACAGGGATGGTCTCCAGTGCTGTCTGTGTCTGTCAAGTACAGGCATGGTCTCCAGTGCTCTCTGTGTCTGTCAGGTACAGACATGGTCTCTAGTGCTGTCTGTGTCTGTCCGGTACAGGTACAGACACAGTCTCCAGTGCTGTCTGTGTCTGTCAGGTACAGGCATGGTCTCCAGTGCTGTCTGTGTCTGTCAGGTACAGGTACAGGCACAGTCTCCAGTGCTGTCTGTGTATGTCAGGTGCGGGCATGGTCTCCAGTGCTGTCTGTGTCTGTCAGCTACAGACATGGTCTCCTGTGCTGTCTGTGTCTGTCAAGTACAGGCATGGTCTCCAGTGCTGACTGTGTCTGTCAGGTACAGACATGGTCTCCAGTGCTGTCTGTGTCTGTCAGGTACAGGTACAGGCACAGTCTCCAGTGCTGTCTGTGTATGTCAGGTGCGGGCATGGTCTCCAGTGCTGTCTGTGTCTGTCAGTTACAGACACGGTCTCCGGGGCTGTCTGTGCCTGTCAGGTACAGACACTGTCTGCAGTGCTGACTGTGTCTGTCAGATGCAGGCATGGTCTCCAGTGCTGTCTGTGTCTGTCAGGTACAGGCACGGTCTCTGGTGCTGTTTGTGTCTGTCAGGTATAGGCACAGTCTCCGGCGCTGTCTGTGCCTGTCAGGTACAGACACTGATTCCAGTGCTGACTGTGTCTGTCTGGTACAGGCATAGTCTCCAATACTGATGACTGTATCTGTCAAGTACAGACACTGTCTCCAGTGCTGTCTGTGTCTGTCAGGTACAGGCATGGTCTCCGTTGCTGTCTGTGTCTGTCAGGTACATGCACGGTCTCCGTTGCTGTCTGTGCCTGTCAGGCACAGACACTGTCTCCAGTGCTGACTGTGTCTGTCAGGTACAGGCATGGTCACAAATGCTGTCTGTATCTGTACCCTCCTGTTTCCTTTCGGTAAGTTATTGTTGAATTGAATTCAGCTCATCAATACAGCTCACTACTCGAGGTGTTTCCTTGCCTCTCTGATTTGCTCACCTTTCATCTATATGTTCTGTATCTGTCTCCAGTGCTGACTGTATCTGTCAGTTACAGACACTGTCTCCAGTGCTGACTATGTCTGTCAGGTACAGGCATGGTCACAAGTGCTGTCTGTGTCTGTCAGGTACAGGCATGTTCTCCGGTGCTGTCTGTGCCTGTCAGGTACAGACACTGTCTCCAGTGCTGACTGTGTCTTTCAGGTACAGGCATGGTCACAAGTGCTGTCTGTATCTGTCAGGTACAGACACTGTCTCCAGTGCTGACTGTGTCTGTCAGGTGCAGGCATGGTCACCAGTGCTGCCTGTGTCTGTCAGATACAGGCATGGTCTCCAGTGCTGTCAGTGTCTGTCAGGTACAGACACTGTCTCCAGTGCTGACTGTGTCTGTCTGGTACAGGCACTGTTTCCAGTGCTGACTGTGTCTGTCAGGTACAGGCATGGCCACCAGTGCTGTCTGTGCCTGTCAGATACAGGCATGGTCACCAGTGCTGTCTGTGTCTGTCAGGTACAGGCACATGTCCACACTCTCACATACACATGTTCACACTCTCACATGCACAAGCATGCACGCAAACAATCTCTCCCACACATGCAAACAAACACACATACAACACTCACATACATATGCAATAACTACTGTTTGAGAACACACACACACATACAAAATCTCTCTCACACTCACCAACACATGAGTTCACACGCACAAGCCCATACACATATGCAAAAACACGTGCACACATGTTTAACACAGACATATATCTGAACACATGGATGAACATGCTCACATACATACAAACTCTCAAATGCACACACTGTGTTGAACACACCCCACTCTCTGACACGAGCATGATACATATGAAAAGACACACATGTGAACACTAGTGGGATAATGTCATTTAAAGGTGAGCTGGAGCAGGAAGCTTTTCTGAGACTTCCTCCTCCAGCTTAGAAATCCAAAGGTTACATTCACTGCTCTGATTCTAACACGATGCTCTGAAGGGAGCAATTTGAATGAGCTGTGCGTTGAGACTGTCTTGTACAGACAGCTGTGCCCATGAAACACAATGTGACATGGGAGACTCCAGTTTACCAACTGAATGAGCACTGTATAGGTGAGGCTGCCTAAGGTCAGTCAGAGAGGTCACCTGAGCTGCAGAAACTGTCCCAAACCAGCTTGAGTGAGGAAAACCACTGTTATATTCAAAGCTGTTTGGATCTGGTGTTTCTCACAAACTGACAGATGTTAAATACTTTTGGTCACTCTTGGAGAGACTCTCCATGGCCCAGAATTATCTCCAGCCCTTAATTATTGACCACTTTTATTTTATTTCTCCTCTTCCCATCCCAGATCCCTTGCAGCCAAACCCCTCTCCGGCCTGATTGAGAGACAGGTTCACTGGCCCAGTTTCACTAAGATGTCATCTCTCTCTCTCTCATTCAGAACCGAGAAGGTGTTTAAAGCCACAAATGTGGCGTTACCTGTTTGCTGATTCCCCCTGTTTCCTGCTCTGCCCAATCTTAGTGGGGGCTTAATCATCAAAACAATTAACCTGTGAGAGTCTGGAGACACCTCCTCAGAACAGGGAAGGATAACAGGAGATTTGGTTGAGGTGTGCAGAGCATTGATGCTTTTCAGAGAAT
>NW_025206335.1:4831-11476 GCF_004010195.1 Chiloscyllium plagiosum | reverse complement strand
GGAGGTCATGTTGCGGCTGTACAGGAGATTGGTAAGGCCACGCTTGGAATATTGCTTTTAATTCTGGTCTCCTTCCTATCAAAACAATATTGTGAAACTTGAAAGGGGTCAGAAAAGAATTACAAGCATGTTGCCAGTGTTGTAGGATTTGAGCTACAGGGAGAGGATGAATACACTGTTTTCCCTGAAGCGTCAGATGCTGATGGGTGACCTTATAGAGGTTTATAAAATCAGTAGGGGCATGGATAGGGTAAATACATAAGGCCTTTTCCCTGCGGTGGTGAGGAGGCACGATGGGAGGTGGTAGACAAAGGGGAGAGACCGAGAGGGGAGTGTGACCCTTATTTTGTAGACCTACAACACAACCCTGTTCCTGTTTTCTCCCCATCCACGTCAATCCCTCTCAAGGGCTCAAAACAAGTTCACAGTCCCTGGAAAGTAGAGCTTCAGGGTGACCAAGTGCTGAAAATTGAATTTGGGACACTGACCTTTATTGGTCTGTGCACTTATCAATAAAAGGACCTGGGTTCAATTCCACTGTCCTGGATTCATGTCTATGGCCACAGACGCGCCTGTCTCTGACCCTGACTACTGCATCCCCTGTCACTATAGCTCTGCCATTCTCCTTCCTCCCGTTCTGTGCAGCGGTGCTATCTGTGGTGTCATGAACCTGGCTGTTGATTTCCCGAGAGTCCACCCCACCTGTTCCCCTCTTATAGAATCCCAAGCGGTGCACAATATCTGTTTGAGAAGGGGAATGATCACTGGGTAGTCCTGCACTTTCTTCCTGAGTCTTTTACTTGATCTGATGGTCACCCATTCCCTTTCTGCATGTGTAACCCTCGCCTGCAGTGTGACTAACTCACTAAACGTGCTGTCTATAACATTCTCAGTATCGCAGATTCTCAACAGTGAGTCCACTCTCAGCTCAAGGTCTGAAAAGCAGTTTCCAAGTAGCTGCAGATGGACACACTTCCTGCACACATAGCCGTCAGGGAGACTGGAAGCGTCACTTATTTCTCACATTGTACAAGAGGAGCATACCACAGGTCTGAAGGCTCCTGTCACAACGTCTCTTTAATTTCAGCAAGTTACTCTCATTAAGAGAATTTAAACGAGCTAGCAACCTTTCTTCACTTCAAATATTTCCATTATAATCTAAAGCTCTGATCTTTACTTCAGCTGACATTTTATACGTTTAAAAACGTTTTAAAAACTCAGTAGGTTTCACTTACAAACTGGCTGTTCCCATTGGGACCATGTGAATTTCTGAATGGCCTGAAATAAAACTGAAGTTGAGGTTCACCTTCTCCCTGTCTCACCTCGCTCTGTTTACACCCAACTCCTGGAATTTGAGTCCATAAGGAATTTTAATGAGAAGTTTGCAGGGAATTGAAAATAAGGAGTTCAAAGGTTAACATCATGAAGTGGGTGATTGGGTCTAAATCTGACAGTTCCTATAAAGAGACGAGGTGTAATTTGGATAAATCTGTGCTCCCTCTCAGGCCAATACCTCCTTCCACAGCTGCAGGGCCCAGAATTGAACACAAACCCCAAGGGTGATCCAACCACTAATTTGAACATCTTTCTGCTTTTTCATTGAAAAAAATAATAGATACTTACCCACAGACACATCTTTCTCCTTCCACAGTTAAATGTCAATGGTATTCAGATCCTGATGACCCTGCTGACGATAGAAATTTGCTTTTGAGATCCCTGTCTCAATTATTCTCAATTAATATAATATAAAATGACTTCACAAAACAAAGCTCATAGTCAGTGCAGGATGAATAGTGAAGGCAAACACTTCTCTTGGTATGTGTTTGGTGTGTAAATGCTCCTCTTCAAATCACCCCGCCCCCACCCAGGAAGAGGACATGTCCATGTGCCTCTCTGTACCTTGCCCGAAATAAAGAAGGCGGCCATAACCCAGGACCTATCACTGTCTGAGGGCCACAGCTATTTCCCCATTTGCTGTAAACGTGTGACCAAGAGTTTCTAATTCAGGCCTAACTACCTGTTCAGGGTGTAATTAAATCCTCCCAGTCTAAACCGGATCCAACTCCCCTTTCCCGTTTCCTCCTCCTGCACACACCAAGGGTTATTCTGGGTCCAGTGACCCTTCCTCAGAACTGATAGCAGCTGGGAAAATTAGAATCCCTACACTGTGGAAACAGGCCATTCGGCCCAACAAGTCCACACCCACCCTCTGAAGAGTTTCTCAACCAAACCCATTCCCCGACCCTACTATTCTACATTTTCCCTGACTAATTCAACTAACATATGAACACTACGGAAAATTTAGCTTGTCCAATTCACCTAACCTGCATATCTTTGGACTGCAGGAGATAGGGTTTAAAGAGTTAATAGTAGGTGGAGACAGAGTCCAAAGAGAGACAAGAAAGACAAAGGAGTGGATAACAATCTGGCTGGGAGGGTGCATAGCTGTTAATGGAGGGGACAGGAACCTGTGTCTGGCAGCATCTCAGTGGAGGCGCTGGAAATGGCAGCTGATGATCTACGTTCTGCTGCAAAACAGACCCTGAGCTTCCAGTTGCCTGTCACTTTAACAGACGAGTCTGTTCCCTGTCCAACAAAAGTATCAGGCTTACTGCAGTGTTCCAGTGAAGCTTGATGCAAGCTGGCAGAACACTCCAGAAACGTACCAAAACACCCCGTATTTTAACGACTGCAATTTCCCATCCCATGTGGTCAACAATACTCTCCAGTGTATCTCCACCACTTGCCACACCTCTGCCATTGAACCACACCTCTCCAACTGCAACAAGGATAGAACCCCCGAATTCTCACCTTCCACCCAGATATAATGCATCATCCTCCGCCATTTACACCACCTATAATCAGATCCCACTAGAGGTATATTTCCCTCTCTATTCCTTTAAGCATTCCAAAGAGACCATTCCCTATGAATTCCAAGTCAGATCCATAGTACCCAACAACCCCACTCCCAGCCCGTTCACTTGCCAATGCAAGAGGTGTAAAACCTGTGCCCACACCTCCCCCCTCACCTCCAAAGGACCCTTCCACATCCAGCAGAGATTTTTCTGCACATCCAAACACCTCACCTATTACAGCCTTTGCTTTTGACGTGGTCTCCTCTCCATTAGGGAGTCAGTACACCAACGTGCGGAATGTTTCAGGAAACATTTCTGTGATGCATGACCCAACCAACCCCAACATCCTGTGGCCGACCACTTCAACTTCCCCACCCACTCGAACAAGGACATGCAAGTCCTGGGCCATCTCCACCAGCAAATCGCAGCCACCCGACGCCTGGAGGAAGAAAACCTCATTTTCCACATTGGGACCCTTTAACCACAGAATCAAGGTTTCCTCATCTCCCCTCCCCTGCCTTATCCCAGATCCAACCCTCCAACTCGACACCACCCGCTTGAACTGACCCACCTGTCCATCTTCCTTTCCAATCATCCACTCCACCCTCTCTCCGTTACCCTCCACCTACATCTACCTATTGCCTTCCAAGCTCCCTTCCCACCAACCACACACAACCCTCTTATTTATCTCTCAGCCCTCTTACTCCCCCTCCCCAATCCCGGCATTCCTGATGAAAAGAATATGTTCAAAACATCGATTCTCTTGTTCCTAAGATGCTGCCTGACCTGCTGTGCTTTTCCAGCGCCACACGTTAACGCAAGCTGGAAGAACAACACCTCATCTTCTATTGGGGACCCTGCACCTCTCTAGCCCCAGTATCAAATTCAATAATTTTACGTCCTGAACTCTCCAATGTCCTACTGCCCTCGCCTCTTAACCCACACACCAGGCCTTGTTATTACAGCCTGCCATTACACATTACCTACGGTTAGCCACTAACAGACCCCATAAACAGCTATTCACCCTCCCCCAGCCAGATCGTTATGCACTCTTTTGTCCAACTGCTCCAACCTCTTTCTTTGGACTCTATCACCACCTATCATTTACCCCTTAACCCCTACCTTCTGCATATAAACTGACATTTCTTAGTAACATCAGTTGTGAGGAAGGGTCAGCGGATCCAAAACATTAACTCTGATTTCTCTTCACAGATGCTGCCAGACCTGCTGAGCTTTTCCAGTACCTTATGGTTGTTGTGTGAGATTTACAGCATCCGCAGTTCTTTTGGTTCTAATTTACCAGGAATTTCTAATTCAGGTCGAGCAGCCTAAAACCGTGCATTTATAAACCCTCCCAGTCCACAATAGCTCAATTTTTTCCCCAGACTTTGCAGTCTCTCCCACTCCCTTCACACTCACTAGGTCCCCCCTCACCGTGACACTGCGCCTGCACAGCTCATGGCCACGTGTTGGCCTGCTAGACCCATCCCAATTCACTCCCATTGGCTGGAGGATCACGCCAATTCTTCGATTGGTCTGAAGCTGCTGTCAATCACCCGGGCCCCATTGTGATATGAGTGGGCTCGTCCCAAGAGCATCGGATGCTGAGGGGTGACCTCATAGAGCTTTATAAAATCATGGGGAGTGTGGATGGGAAATAATAGACAAGGTCCTTTCCCCGAGGGAGTCTAGAACGAGAGGGTGTCGGTTTAAGGTGAGATGGGAAAGATTTAAAAGGGACCCAAGAGGCAACTTTTTTCACACCGAGATTAGTGCGTGTATGGAATCTTCTTTTCGGGGAAGTGAGGAGGATGGTACACTTGCACGATTTGGCATCTGGATGGGTATGTGAATAGGAAGGGTGTAGAGGGATATGTGCCAAATGTTGGCAAATGGGACTAGATTAGGTTGGGATATCTGGTCGGCATGGACCAGTTCGACCAAAGGGTCTAATTCCATGCTGTAGGTCTCTATGACTCTGCCCTGGGATGAGCTTCATCATTCACAGTGAATGGGGCAATAACACAGAGCACAGGGGTTTGGGGCTATTCAGCCCAATGGGGCTGTACTCTTCCCCTCTGGAGATGGTGCCAGTCTATCCCAACTCACCTCCCATTTGTCTGTAGCCCTCCAAATCCTTCCTTAAAAAAGTTAAATTCCAAATATGTTTTGGTAACAACTACTGAATCTGCATCCAGCTGTAAGTCAAACTGTTCCAGATACTCAAACTTAGTAGGTAAAATAATCTTCACATTTTTAACCTGCATTATTTGCCAGTTACCTGAAGGTAGTTACTAAAAATTGTGACGTTAATCATTTCTCCTTCTGTCTCTCTGTAAATTAAATATCCTGGAAACAAATCTGCTCCTGGTCGAAATCACTGCCTAACCTTCTCAGCTCCAAGGAGAATTATCTGACCTTCTGTTAACTCTCCATAAAAGAGAAACCCATCTTAATTTTAGTAGTGCCATAAAGATGTACAGCAGAGAAACAGACCCTTCGATACAACTTGTCCATGCCGACCAGATATCCTAAATTAATCTCATCCCATATGCCGACTCTTGGGCTATATACTTCTAAACTTTTGCTAATCACATACAACCTCTGAAAGGCATAATTGGTTATTGTACCAGCCTCCACACTTCCTCTGGCAGCTCATTCCATACACGTACCATGTTCAGCTGGAAACATTGCCCCTTAGATCCCTTTTAAATCTTTTCCCTCACACATGAAGCCTGTGCCCCCAAGCGTAGGACTCACATATCCTGGGAATAAGACCCTAGGATTTCACCCTATCCATGCCCCTCACAATTGTATCCGATGCTCCAGGGAAAACAGCCCCAGCATATTCAGCCTCTCCCTATATAGCCCAAACCCTCAACCCTGGCAACATCTTTGCGGATCTTTTCCAAATCCTTTAAAGTTTCACAATATAATTCCGATAGCGGGGAGATCAGGACTGAAAGCAGAATTTCAGAAGTGGCTGAATCACTGTGCTGTGCAGCCGCAAAACGATGTCCCAACTCCACTACTCAATGCACTGACCAGTAAAGGCAAGTACACCAAACACCTTCGTCACTACCCTGCCTATGATTCCACTTTCAAGGAACGATGAACCTGCACTCCAAGGTCGCTTCGTTCAGCAACACTCCCCAGGACCTTCCCATTAAGTGTATAATTCCTGCCCTCATTTGCTTTTCCAAAATGGAGCACCTCACATTTATCTGAAATAAACTCGATCCGACAATCCTCAGCCCATTCGATTGAAGTCCCATTGTACTCTGAGGTAACCTTCTTCGCTGTCCAGTGCGCCTCCAATTTTGATGTTTACTGTAAACCTACTAACTATACGTCATATTCACATAGAAATCACTGATATAAATGATGACAAGCAGTGGGCCCAGCACCGATCCTTACACCATATTGCTCATCACAGGCCTCCAGTCCCAAAAACACTACCCTCCGTCTCCAACCTTCCAGCCAAGTTTATCCAAATAGCTGGTTCTCTCCGTATCCCATGGTGTCTAACTTGCTAACCAGTCAGTTATGTGGAATCTTTTTGAATGTGTTTCTGAAGTCCAAGTTAGTGATTTATGTACAAAGCCATGCTGACTGTCCCTCATCACTTCTTGCCTTTTCAATTACATATGAACCTGTCCTTCAGATTTCCTTCTAACACCTTGTCTGCCACTAACTTCAGGCTCACCAGTGTATTGTTCCCTGGTCTTTCCTCATCACCTATCTCAAATAATGGCGCCTGTCTTGCAGCACCTCATCTGTGGCTATCGGT
>NW_025206335.1:0-4774 GCF_004010195.1 Chiloscyllium plagiosum | reverse complement strand
CTCCAAAGTCTCTAGCTTCTATATCCTCTTTCAGTAAAAGCTGACATGAAATCCTCGGATAGTATCTCTCCCACCTTCTGTGGTTCCACAGACAGCCTTGTTGATCTTTGAGGGTCCGTATTCTCTGCCTGGTTACTCTTTTGTCCTTAGTGTTTTGTAGAATCTCTTTGGATTGTCCTTAAACCTCTTTCCCCCCAAAGCTATCTCATGTATCCTTTTAGCCCTCCTGTTTGCCCTCGAGTATACTCCTACTGCCCCTATACTCTGAGCGATTCACTCAAACCCAGCTGTCTGCACCTGCCGTATCCCTCCTTCATCTTTTTGACCAGACCCTCAATTTCTCTAGACACACAGTATTCTCTACACCGACCAGACTTCGCCTTTACAGGAACATACTGTCTCTGTACTCTTGTTGTCTCATTTTCACAGGCCTATGGAGGCAATGGCAGATGAGGACATGGAAACAGTCATTCTCAATAAAGAGGGAGTGTTGGGAAAGATAACAGCCCAAAAGTACATGGGTCTCCTGGCCGTGATGGAATGCATCCCAGGGGAGTAAAAGAGATGGTGAAGGGTCTATTGTCCTTCCTTGCTAGAGGGATGGTTATGCTGCAGCTGTACAGGGTGCTGGTGAGGCCACACCTGGAGTACTGTGTACAGGTTTGATCTCCTTACTTCAGTAAGGATGTACTGACACTGGAGGGGAATAGACTGGGACTATACTTTAGAAGAATGGGAGGTTGCATTGGAAAAAATAAAATTATGAAGGGAATAGATAAGATAGAAGCAGGGAGATTATTTCCATGGCGGGGTAGCGGGTCAAACAAGAGAGCATCGCGTCAAAATAATGGGGTATCTGATTTAGGACAGAGTTGAGGAGGAACTTCTTCAGCTAAAGGGTTATGAATCTGTGGAATTCCCTGCTGAGTGCAGCCGTTGACATTATCAACTGGAATGTCTTTAAGGCAAAATGTAGATTTGCAAATATGAAAGGAATTAAGGGTTATGGTGAGAGAGCAGGAATGTGGAGCTGTGGCCATGAAAAGCTCAGCCGTGACCTTATTGAATGGCAGTGCAGGCTTGAGGGGCCAGATGGCCTACTCCTGCTCCTATTCCTTCTGTTCCTATGTTCCCACTTTCCAGCCGTTCCTTTACCTAGGAGTTGCAAAGAAATATTGAAAGTTCTTGCCTCGTACCGTCAAAGTTCACCTTTGTCCAACTTTGAACACCAACTTTTAGACCTGGTCTATTATTTTCTGCAACTATTTTAAAACTAGTAGAATTATCGTCAAACAATCCTAATTGTGGAAGCAGGCCATTCCGCCCATCACATCCACGCTGACCCTCAGAGCTTCCTATCTTAGCCCTGTAACCTGCATTTCACATGGCCAATCCACCTAGCCTGCACATCCCTGAACGCTGTAGGCAATTTCACATGGCCAATCCACCCAACCTTCACATCTCTGAACAATATGGGCAATTCAGCCTGGATTATCCACCCAACCTGCACATCTTTGGACTGTGAGAGTAAACCAGAGCACGGACAAAACCCACACAGACAACCTCAATAAGGTGATCATCCTGTTCTTATTTCCCAGTTCTACCCAAGTAAGTTCACCGGGTGAACTCCCATGAATATCCTCCCTAAGCACAACAATAATGTTGTCCCTAATCAAAACACCATTCCACCTTCTCTCTTATCCCCCTTTCTATCCTTCCTCTTACATCTATTCCCTGTCCTGTCCAACCTAAACCACGTTTCTGTAATACCCACTATATCCCAGTCCCATGTTCAAAACCATATCTTAAGCTCATCTGCTTTCCCTGTCAAACCTCTTGCATTGAAATAAATGCAGTGCAGTGCTATCAAAAGGACAGACTGATGGACAGAGGGGTTGGGATGGCCCTGTTGATAAGGGATGACGTTCAGCCACTTGCGAAGGGGGAGACACAGAATCAGGAGATGTAGAGTCAAATTGGAGGGTGGCTAATGATTAGATTGATGAGATTACTTACAGTGTGGAAACAAGCCCTTCGGCCCAACAAGTTCACATCGACCCGCCGAAGCGCACCCACTCAGACCTAACACCTAACACTACGGGCAATTTAGCATGGCCAATTCACCTGACCTGCACATTTTTGTTTGGACTGTGGGAGGAAACCGGAGCACCTGGAGGTAACCCACGCAGACACGGGGAGAACGTGCAAACTCCACACAGTCAGTCGCCTGAGATGGGAATTGAACCCGGGTCTCTGGAGCTGTGAGGCAGCAGTGCTAACCACTGTGCCACCGTGCCACCCTAATGTTGCCCCAGTTTTCAAGAAAGGTGGGAGAGAGAAAACAAGGAATTATAGACCGGTTAGCCTGAGGTCAGTGGTGAGAAAGATGCTGGAGTCAATTATAAAAGATGAAATTACGGTTCATTTGGATAGCGGTAATAGGATTCGTCAGAGTTAGCATGGATTTACAAAGGGGAATATTCTGACTTGGATTGAAAATTGGCTGGCTGACAGGTAGCAAAGAGTAGTGATAAACGCTTCCTTTCGGAATGGCAGGCAGTGACTAGTGGGGTACCACAAGGTTCGGTGCTGGGACCGCAGCTGTTTACAATATACATTAATAATATATATATGAACATATTAAAAGTAATATTAGCAAATTTGCTCATGACACAAGGCTGGGTGGCAGGGTGAAATGTAAGGAGGATGTTATGAGAATACAGGTAAACTTGGACAGGCTAGGTGAGTGGACGGATGCACAGCAGATGCAGTTTAATGTGGATAAATGTGTGGTTATCCACTTTGCAGGCAAGAACAGGAAGGCAGATTACTATCTAAATGGAGTCAAGTTTGGTAAAGGGGAAATGGAACGAGATCTAGGTATTCCTGTACATTAGTCAATGAAAGCAAGCATGCAGGTACAGTAGGTAGTGAAGAAAGCTCACTGCATGCTGGCCTTCATAAGAGGAATTGAATATAGGAGCAAAGAGGTCCTTCTGCAGCTGTACAGGGCCCTGGCAAGACCGTACCTGGAGTATTGTGTGCAGTTTTGGTCTCCACATTTGAGGAAGAGCATTGTGGCTATTGAGGGAGTGTTGGGTAGTTTCACGAGGTCAATTCCCGGAATAGCGGAATGATCACATGTTGAAAGATTGGAGCGACTGAACTTGTATACACTTGAGTTTAGAAGAATGAGAGAGGATCTGATTGAGACCTGCAGGAGATAAGACAGGAACAGGATACTGATTGTGGAAGATCAGCCACGATCATAATGAATGGTGGTGCTGACTCAAAGAGCAGAATGGCCTATTCCTGCACCTATTGTCTGTTGTAACTTGTCAGTCCTACCTCATTCTGTACCTTACCCTTGCCTGTCTAACTTCTCAACTGTACCAGCCTCAGACTTACTTCGTTTGTCACTATCTCTTTAGGTTTACCCCCACTCCCTCACTGGTTTAATGCCTCCCGTGTAGCACTAGCAAATCTCCCTGCTTGGATATTAGACACCTTCCAATTCAGGTGTAATCCATCCTTCTTATGCACGTCAATTCTACCCCAGCAGAGATTCCAATTATCCAAAAATGTGAATCCTTCTCCCCTGTATCAGATCCTTAGCCACGCATTCATCTGCTCTACCCTGCTATTCCTACTCTCACTAGCATGTGGCACTGGGAGTAATCCTAGATATTACTATCCACAAGGACCTGCTTATTATCCTCCAGGCTAATTTGCTATATTCTCTCATCAGGACTTCATCCTTTTCTCTGATGTCATTGGTACCAGTGTACAGCGACCTCTCACTGATCATTCTCCCCTTTCAGAATATTCTGTACCCTCGAAGCCATCCTTTACCCAGGCAGTAGGGAGGCACCACCCCATTCGGATGTATCACTGTTAGCTACAGACACTGCAGTCTGTGCTGCAGAATAGAGAGCCCCCTATCACCATCGATCACGTGGAACCTGATATACCTCACATTACACTAGGAACTTGGCTGTCAGTGCGATATCCCCTGAGAGTCTGTGACCACCGATGCTTTCCAAAACAGTATACTTGTTTGAGATGGAAATAACCACAGGAGACTCCTGCACTACTTGCCCTCCACTCCTCCCTTTCCGAGAGGAAACCCATCCACCTGACTGGATCGGCAGTTTTCCTACCTTTCCGAAACTGCCACCAATCACACCCCCCGGTTCCTGCAAATTCTTCATTACCTTTAACCATCGCACCATCTGGTCCATGAAATCCGACAGGATTTGCATCCTCACTTCCTGCAGACAATCAGGATCATTGAAACTTTCCTTAATCTCCTACATCCAACAGGAAGAGCACATCACTGTACGAATGGCCATCTCTGCACTTTAACAGTCCACAGACCCAGAAAAGGCACACAGTCTTACAACTTTACAAAACACGACTCTAGAATAAATTAGTACCAATATTTTATTTTAAAAAACTTAATCAAAGTATCATAAGATGTGTATTTAAAGAAATAAACCGTCGCCCTACTGAATGTTGTAGCTTTACTAAAATAAAACAGACTAAGATTTATCTTTGAAGAGACCGAAACCCACTGAGCTGAGAGTCACAGATGAACAGCACTAAACAGAACCTTCGCTCAAATTTGTCCATGCCGACCAGATTTCCGAACCTAATCTTATCCCTCTTGCCAGCACCTGGGCCATATCCCGATAAATCTTTCCTATTCATGTCAAGTATCCAAATGCCTTTAAAATGCCATAACTGTCAGCCTCCACCACTTCTTCTGACAGCT
>NW_025206334.1:9650-11476 GCF_004010195.1 Chiloscyllium plagiosum | reverse complement strand
ACTATGAAACTATGAAACCCGTTGCAGGCCCCTAATGTCAGGAGTTCCCAAATAATTATCCACATTGAACCGGCTTCAAGATGAGTGAGAGTGAGGGTCAGGGGATGGGAGGGTGCCCTAGAGTGGCCATTGCTGTCTTGGAAATTGTGTCTCCAAAGTCCCAGCTTGAGAGTCACACACCCCTCCACAACGTCCTTTCCTGCCTAGGTTTTGTGCCATCAGCAAGCTGAGCAACTGTACACGCAGTCCCATTATCCAAATCGGTGACATAGAATGTAAATACCTGAGGGAAGAGCACTGATGCCTGAGGCGTCCCACTGATTACATCTTACCAATCCAGAGTGCTCAGTTTTTTTTTGCCATTTAACAAATACTCTGACCTACTATTTTTACTTCCAAAGTGAATAACCTCACATTTACCAACATTGTACTCCACCTGCCAGACCCTTACCCACTCACACCGTATCAGAATCTCTCTACAGACCCTCCCCACATCCCCTGCACAGTTTGCTAGTTACCCAATCCTATATCTGGGCTCATCCATTAGCCGCTACACCATGGATGCCTTGCTGTGTGCTGTAATCTTTGATGTGGCATTTTATCCAATGCCTTCTGGAAATCCCAGTACACCACATCTACGGAATCTCATGTGTCCACCTTGCTGGCTACTTCCTCAAAGGACTTAATGGGCCGAATGAGTCATAGAGTCATGGAGATGTACAACACGGAAACAGACCCTTCGGTCCAACCCGTCCATGCCGACCAGATATCCCAACCCAATCTAGTCCCACCTGCCAGCCCCCGGCCCATATCCCTCCAAACCCTTCCTATTCATATACCCATCCAGATGCCTTTTAAATGTTGCAATTGTACCAGCCTCTACCACTTCCTCTGGCAGCTCATTCCATACACGTACCACCCTCTGCATGAAAGAGTTGCCCCTCAGGTGTCTTTCATATCTTTCCCCTCTCACCCTAAACCTATGCCCCTCTAGTTCTGGACTCCTTGCTTCCACTCCTATGTCTTATGGTCTTACGATAACATAGTTTAACACGGAGCGGAGGTGGACAAAGTCAAGAGTCACACGACACCGGGTTATTGTCCAGCGGGTTTATCTGAAACCGCAAGCTTTTGGATCTCCCACACCTTCCAGCAGCTAGTTGGAGACCGAATGTATCAGTAAAAGATCCTCTGCCCGATGTATTCTCTCTCAGCAGCTGCCTGAGTAAGGGGCAGGGGCTCTGAATGCTAATGGTTACACCATAACTGGGTGTTCCTGTCACCTTTGACTTAGTTTAACACAATTTCTTTGATAAATCCATCCTCCCAATGGATTCCCATGGGAGTGGTCACCCTCGCCATCCTGTGGGCAGCAGTGACCCCTCACACATGTGACAAGGAATCCACCTCCAGTCAGGGGGCGGGGTTAACGGGTCTCCGGGGTCAGGGGGCGGGGTTAACTGATCACCAGCGTCACGGGGTGGGGCTAACGGATCCCCCGTGTCTGGGGCGGTGCTAAGGGATTACCCGTGTCAGGGGCGGGGCTAACGGCTCTACAGCGTCAGAGGCGGGGTTATCGGATTTTCTACGTCAAAGGGGCGGGACTTACAGCTCTCCAGCAACAGGGCCGGGGTGAAGAATTTCCTACGTCAGGGACGGGGCTAACGGCTCTCCAACGATAGGGGCGGGCTTAACGGATTTCCTACGTCACGAGGCGGGGCTAAATGGTACCCCGTGCCAGGGGGCGGGGTTACCTGATCAATAGCGTCACGGGGGGCGGGGCGAACGGTTCTCTAGTGTCTGGTGCGGTGCTATGGGATTTCCCG
>NW_025206334.1:5313-9160 GCF_004010195.1 Chiloscyllium plagiosum | reverse complement strand
TGTCGGGGATGTGGGCACTAACAGACCCTCGTGTCAGGGGGTGTGGGCACTAACAGATCCCCGTGTCAGGGGATGTGGGCACTAACAGATCCTGGTGTCAGGGAATGTGGGCACTAACAGATCCCCGTGTCAGGGGGTGTGGGCACTAACAGATCCCTGTGTCAGGGGGTGTGAGCACTAACAGACCCTCGTGTCAGGGAATGTGGGCACTAACAGATCCCCGTGTCAGGGGGTGTGGGCACTAACAGACCCTCGTGTCAGGGGGTGTGGGCACTAACAGATCCCCGTGTCAGGGGATGTGGGCACTAACAGATCCTCGTGACAGGGGGTGTGGGCACTAACAGATCCTCGTGATGGGGGTGTGGGCACTAACAGATCCCCCTGTCAGGAGGTGTGGGCACTAACAGACCCTCGTATCAGGGAATGTGGGCACTAACAGATCCCTGTGTCAGGGGGTGTGGGCACTAACAGATCCCCGTGTCAGGGGATGTGGGCACTAACAGATCCTCGTGACAGGGGGTGTGGGCACTAACAGATCCTCGTGACGGGGATGTGGGCACTAACAGATCCCCGTGTCACGGGGTGTGGGCACTAACAGATCCTCGTCACAGGGGGTGTGGGCACTAACAGATCCCCATGTCAGGGGGTGTGGGCACTAACAGATCCTCGTGACGGGGGTGTGGGCACTAACAGATCCCCGTGTCAGGAGGTGTGGGCACTAACAGATCCCCGTGTCAGGAGGTGTGGGCACTAACAGATCCCCGTGTCAGGGAATCTGGGCACGACCAGATCCCTGTGTCAGGGGATGTGGGCACTAACAGATCCCCGTGTCAGGGGATGTGGGCACTAACAGATCCTCGTGAAGGGGGTGTGGGCACTAACAGATCCCCGTGTCAGGAGGTGTGGGCACTAACAGACCCTCGTGTCAGGGATTGTGGGCACTAACAGATCCCTGTGTCGGGGGTGTGGGCACTAACAGATCCCTCCTGTCAGGGGATGAGGGCACTAACAGATCTCCGTGTCAGGGAATATGGGCACTAACAGATACCCGTGTCAGGGGATGTGGGCACTAACAGAACCCCGTGTCAGGGGGTGTGGGCACTAACAGATCCCCGTGTCAGGGGATGTGGGCACTAACAGATCCCTCGTGTCAGGGGGTGTGGGCACTAACAGATCCCCATGTCAGGGGATGTGGGCACTAACAGACCCCCGTGTCAGGGGGTGTGGGCACTAACAGATCCCTCATGTCAAGGGGTGTGGGCACTAACAGATCCCTGTGTCAGGGGCTGTGGGCACTAACAGATCGGTCGTGTCAGGGGATGTGGGCACTAACAGATCTCTCGTGTCAGGGGATGTGGGCACTAACATCCCGGTGTTAGGGGATGTGGGCACGAACAGATCCCCGTGCCAGGGGGTGTGGGCACTAACAGATCCCCGTGCCAGGGGGTGTGGGCACTAACAGATCCCCGTGTCAGGGGGTGTGGGCACTAACTGATCCCTGTGTCAGGGGGTGTGGGCACTAACAGATCCCTCTTGTCAGGGAATGTGGGCACTAACAGATCTCCGTGTCAGGGAATATGGGCACTAACAGATCCCCGTGTCAGGGGGTGTGGGCACTAACAGATCCCCGCTTCAGGGGGTGTGGGCACTAACAGATCCCCGTGTCAGGGGGTGTTGGCACTAACAGATCCCCGTATCAGGGGGTGTGGGCACTAACAGATCCCCGTGTCAGGGGGTGTGGGCACTAACAGATCCCCGTGTCAGGGGGTGTGGGCACTAACAGATCCCTCCTGTCAGGGGATGTGGGCACTAACAGATCCCCGTGTCCGGGGATGTGGGCACTAACAGATCCCTGTGTCAGGGGGTGTGGGCACTAAAAGATCCCTCCTGTCAGGGGACGTGGGCACTAACAGATCTCCGTGTCAGGGAATATGGGCACTAACGGATCCCCGTGTCAGGGGATGTAGGCACTAACAGATCCCCGTGTCAGGGGGTGTGGGCACTAACAGATCTCCGTGTCAGGGATGTGGGCACTAACAGATCCCCGTGTCAGGGGGTGTGGGCACTAACAGATCCCTGTGTCAGGGGATGTGGGCCCTAACAGGTCCCTCGTGTCAGGGGATGTGGCACTAACAGATCCCTGTGTCAGGGGGTGTGGGCACTAACAGATCCCTCATGTCAGGGGGTGTGGGCACTAACAGATCCCCGTGTCAGGGGGTGTGGGCACTAACAGATCCCTCGTGTCAGGGGGTGTGGGCACTAACAGATCCCCGTGTCAGAGGATGTGGGCACTAACAGATCTCCGTGTCAGGGGATGTGGGCACTAACAGATCCCCGTGTCAGGGTGTGTGGGCACTCACAGATCCCTGTGTCAGGGGGTGTGCGCACTAACAGATCCCTGTGTCAGGGGCTGTGGGCACTAACAGATCCCTGTGTCAGGGGGTGTGGGCACTAACAGATCCCTGTGTCACGGGGTGTGGGCACTAACAGATCCCTGTGTCAGGGGGCGTGGGCACTAACAGATCCCCGTGTCAGGGGGTGTGGGCACTAACAGACCCTCGTGTCAGGGGTTGCGTGCACGAACAGATCCCCGTGTCAGGGGGTGTGGGCACTAACAGACCCTCGGGTCAGGGAGTGTGGGCACTAACTGACCCTCGTGTCAGTGGGTGTGGGCACTAACAGATCCCCGTGTCAGGGGATGCAGGCACTAACAGACCCTCGTGTCAGGGGGTTTGGGCACTAACAGACCCTCGTGTCAGGGGGTGTGGGCACTAACAGAGCCTCGTATCAGGGGGTGTGGGCACTAACTGATCCCTGTGTCAGGGGATGTGGGCACGAACAGATCCTCGTGTCAGGGGATGTGGGCACTAACAAACCCTCGTGTCCGGGAATGTGGGCACTAACAGATCCCTCGTGTCAGGGGTTGTGGGCACGAACGGATCACTGTGTCAGGGCGTGTGGGCACTAACAGATCCTTAAGTCAGGGGATGCGGGCACTAACAGATCCCTCGTGTTAGGCGGTGCGGGTACTAACAGACCCTCGTTTCAGGGGGTGTGGACACTAACAGATCCCTCGTGTCAGGTGGTGTGGACACTAACAGATCCCTCTTGTCAGGGGGTGTGGGCACTAATAGATCCCTCGTGTCCGAGGGTGTGGGCACTAACATCCTCGTGTCAGGGGGTGCGGGTACTAACAGATCCTCGTGTCAGGGGGTGTTGGTCACTAACAGATCCCTCGTGTCAGGGGATGTGGGCACTAATAGATCCTCGTGTCAGGGGGGGTGGGCACTAACAGACTCTCGTGTCAGGGGTTGTGGGCACTAACAGATCCCTGTAACAGGGGGTGTGGGCACTAACAGATCCCTCCTGTCAGGGGATGTGGGAACTAACAGATCCCCGTGTCAGGGGATGTGGGCACTAACAGATCCCTGTCAGGGAATGTGGGCACTAACAGATCCCCGTGTCAGGGGATTTGGGCACTAACGGAGCCTCGTGTCAGGGGGTGCGGGCAATAACAGACCCTCGTGTCAGGGAGTGTGGGCACTAACTGATCCCTGTGTCAGGGGGCGCGGGCAGTAACAGATCCCTCGTGTCAGGGGATGTGGGCACTAACAGATCCTCGTGTCAGGGGGTGCAGACACTAACTGATCCCTCGTGTCAGGGGGTGTGGGCACTAACAGACCCTCGTGTCAGGGGGTTTGGGTACTAACAGACTCTCGTGTCAGGGGTTGTGGGCACTAACAGATCCCTGTGTCAAGGGGTGTGGGCACTAACTGATCCCTGTGTAAGTGGGTGTGGGCACTAACTGATCCCTCGTGTCAGGGGGTGTGGGCACTAACAGACCCTC
>NW_025206334.1:3285-5251 GCF_004010195.1 Chiloscyllium plagiosum | reverse complement strand
TGTCAGGGGGTTGTGGGCACTAACAGATCCTCGTGTCAGGGGGTGCGGGAACTAACAGATCCCTCCTGTCCGGGAGTGTGGGTACTAACAGATCCTCGTGTCAGGGGATGCAGGCACTAACAGATCCGTCGTGTCCGGGGGTGTGGGCACTAACAGATCCTCGTGTAAGAGGGTGCGGGAACTAACAGATCCCTCGTGTCCGGGGGTATGGGCACTAACAGATCCCTCTGTCCGGGGTGCGGGCACGAACAGATCTCTCATGGCAGGGGATGCAGGCACTAACAGATCCCTTGTGTCCGGGAGTGTGGGCACTAACAGATCCCCATGTCAGGGGGTTGTGGGCACTAACAGATCCTCGTGTCAGGGGGTGCGGGCACTAACTGATCCCTGTGTCAGGGGGTGTGGGCACTAACAGATCACCGTGTCAGGGGATGTGGGCACTAACAGATCTCCGTGTCAGGGGATGTGGGCACTAACAGATCTCCGTGTCAAGGGATGTGGGCACTAACAGATCCCTGTGTCAGGGGATGTGGGCACTAACAGATCCCCTTGTCAGGGGGTGTGGGCACTAACAGATCCCCGTGTCAGGGGGTGTGGGCACTAACAGATCCCCGTGTCAGGGGGTGTGGGCACTAACAGATCCCTCCTGTCATGGGATGTGGGCACTAACAGATCCCTGTGTCAGGGGGTATGGGCACTAACAGATCCCTCGTGTCAGGGGTTGTGGGCACGAACGGATCTCTGTGTCAGGGCGTGTGGGCACTAACAGATCCTTGTGTCAGGGGATGCGGGCACTAACAGATCCCTCGTGTTAGGGGGTGCGGGTACGAACAGACCCTCGTTTCAGGGGGTGTGGAAACTAACAGATCCCTCGTGTCAGGTGGTGTGGACACTAACAGATCCCTCTTGTCAGGGGGTGTGGGCACTAATAGATCCCTCGTGTCCGAGGGTGTGGGCACGAACATCCTCGTGTCAGGGGGTGTGGGCACTAACAGATCCTCGTGTCAGTGGATGTGGGCTCTAACAGAGCCTCGTGTCAGGGGGTGTGGTCACTAACTGATCGCTGTGTCAGGGGATGTGGGCACTAACAGATCCTCGTGTCAGGGGATGTGGGCACTAACAGATCCCTCGTGTCATGGGGTGTGGGCACTAACAGACCCTCGTGTCAGGGGTTGTGGGCACGAACGGATCACTGTGTCGGGGTGTGGGCACTAACATATCCTCGTGTCAGGGGGTGCCGGCACTAACAGCTCGTGTAAGGGGGTGTGGGCACTAACAGATCCCTCGTGTCAGGGGTTGTGGTCATTAACAGATCCTCGTCAGGGGGTGCCGGCAGTAACAGATCCCTCGTGTCAGGGGGTGTGGGCACTAATAGATCCTCGTGACAGGGGGTGTGGGCACTAACAGATCCCCGTGTCAGGAGGTGTGGGCACTAACAGATCCCCGTGTCAGGAGGTGTGGGCACTAACTGATCCCTGTGTAAGTGGGTGTGGGCACTAACTGATCCCTCGTGTCAGGGGGTGTGGGCACTAACAGACCCTCCTGTCAGGCGATGCGGGGCACTAACAGATCACTCGTGTCAGGGGGTGTGGGCACTAACAGATCACTCGTGTCAGGGGGTGTGGGCACTAACAGATCACTCGTGTCAGGGGGTGTGGGCACTAACAGATCACTCGTGTCAGGGGGTGTGGGCACTAACAGATCACTCGTGTCAGGGGGTGTGGGCACTAACAGATCACTCGTGTCAGGGGGTGTGGGCACTAACAGATCACTCGTGTCAGGGGGTGTGGGCACTAACAGATCACTCGTGTCAGGGGGTGTGGGCACTAACAGATCACTCGTGTCAGGGGGTGTGGGCACTAACAGATCACTCGTGTCAGGGGGTGTGGGCACTAACAGATCACTCGTGTCAGGGGGTGTGGGCACTAACAGATCACTCGTGTCAGGGGGTGTGGGCACTAACAGA
>NW_025206334.1:0-1115 GCF_004010195.1 Chiloscyllium plagiosum | reverse complement strand
CCCTCGTGTCAGGGAGTGTGGGCACTAACAGACCCTCGTGTCAGGGGGTGTGGACACTAACAGATCCCTCTTGTCAGGGGGTGTGGGCACTAACAGATCCCTCGTGTCCGAGGGTGTGGGCACTAACAGATCCTCGTGTCAGGTGGTGCGGGCACTAACTGATCCCTCGTGTCAGGGGGTGTGGGCACTAGCAGATTCCTCGTGTCAGGGGGTGTGGGCACTAGCAGATTCCTCGTGTCAGGGGGTGTGGGCACTAGCAGATTCCTCGTGTCAGGGGGTGTGGGCACTAGCAGATTCCTCGTGTCAGGGGGTGTGGGCACTAGCAGATTCCTCGTGTCAGGGGGTGTGGGCACTAGCAGATTCCTCGTGTCAGGGGGTGTGGGCACTAGCAGATTCCTCGTGTCAGGGGGTGTGGGCACTAGCAGATTCCTCGTGTCAGGGGGTGTGGGCACTAGCAGATTCCTCGTGTCAGGGGGTGTGGGCACTAGCAGATTCCTCGTGTCAGGGGGTGTGGGCACTAGCAGATTCCTCGTGTCAGGGGGTGTGGGCACTAGCAGATTCCTCGTGTCAGGGGGTGTGGGCACTAGCAGATTCCTCGTGTCAGGGGGTGTGGGCACTAGCAGATTCCTCGTGTCAGGGGGTGTGGGCACTAGCAGATTCCTCGTGTCAGGGGGTGTGGGCACTAGCAGATTCCTCGTGTCAGGGGGTGTGGGCACTAGCAGATTCCTCGTGGCAGGGGGTGTGGGCACTAACAGATCACTGTGTCAGGGGTTGTGGGCACTAACAGACTCTCGTGTCAGGGGGTGAGGGCACTAACAGATCCCTCGTGTCAGGGGGTGTGGACACTAACAGATCCCTTGTGTCAGGGAGTGTGGGCACTAACAGATCCCTCGTGTCCGGCGGTGTGGGCACTAACAGATCCTCGTGTCAGGGGGTGTGGGCACTAACAGACCCTCGTGTCTGGGGATGTGGGCACTAACAGACCCTCGTGTCAGTGGGTGTGGGCACTAACAGATCCCTGTGTCGGGGGTGTGGGCGCTAACTGATCCCTGTGTCAGGGGGTGCGGGCACTAACAGATCCTCGTGTCAGGGGGTGTGGGAACTAACAGCTTGTG
>NW_025206333.1:9871-11475 GCF_004010195.1 Chiloscyllium plagiosum | reverse complement strand
GGCTCCAGAGAAACCGAAATCTCCCAGTGTGTCGTGTGAACATGCTCAAAAGTTATTTTGATGGGCAAGCAATGGAAAAAGAATATGTTTTACTGGATATAACAGAGGCCAGAGCCAAGTTCAGACGGTTCCGAATTTGGCATTCCTCAAATTAAATTGGACAGTGAGGAAAGTATCAAAACCCGGGTTAAATTATTGAGTTACCTTGCAGAGGAAATTTGAAATGATCTGAAAGAGTTTCTCTATTGCATGGGGATGTACGTGGAAATATACAGGAAATTAGTAATTTAATCATACATGATGTTGTTATAGGAAAGGCTGTTGTAAATAAGAAACATCCGAATAGTCTTAACACTCTAAAAATCTCACAGAGTGAAAACAAAATGCTTGAACATATTCTCCAAGACAACAAGATCAAAATGGTTTGCGCAGACTGGAGCTCACCTACAGTAATGGTGCGAAAACCCAGTTGGTATCCAATGGTTATTTGTGGACGACCACAAAATCCATGATTACAAAGTCTGATTCAGATCCGAATCCACGTTTGGAACATTGCATTCGTAGGATGGGAAAAGCAACTAATATTTCTTAGTTGGACTAACTCAGATGATACGCAGATAACCTTATCTGGAAGAGTGAAGAAAACGTTGGTTTGTGTAAGAGCAAGTGTTCTGTATCAATTTTAAGTGATGCCTTGTGGCATGAAAAGTGCACAAGTCACATTTCAAAGATTAATCAATGAAGCAATTCCTGGAAATTCCAATTGTGTGGTGTATAGCGATGACCTGCTGATTTCTACTCAGACATGGAATGATCACTTTCAGAATTTGTTGTTATTATTTGATCAACTTTGAGAGTTAGGCTTGTTGATAAGTATAGTGAAGAGTGAATTCTGCAAAGCCCAAGTTATGTTCCTGGGCTATATTAATGGGCATGGACATATAGCCCGAACAAATATTGAAACAAATATTATTGGGCAGTTTCCATCGACAAAGAAAGCAGTACTACGATTTCTAGAATTGAATACGTTTTATCGGAAATTCGTACTAAATTTTAGTAGTCTGGCAATTTCAATCACGGAATTTATGAAGAAATGCGCAACGTTTCATTGCACAACAGACTGTTAAAATGCATTTGGCATCCTGAAAGCTGTGTTAGCTAATTCCCAATATTAATCATCCCTAATTTTGGACTCTTCATGTGGACTGACTGGTTCCAAAGGCCCAACAAAGTCTGTTCTTTTTCAGGCAGCTGAGGAAATTTGGCATAATGGGGAATAAATGCCAACTTGTATAGGTGGATAAAAACAAGGACTGCAGATGCTGAAACCAGAGTCTAAACTAGACTGGTGCTGGAAAAGCATATCAGGTCAGGCAGCATCCCTCACCTCCATCCAAGGCCACAAAGGAGCCTTCCACATCCATCAACGTTTTACCTGCACATCCACCAATATCATTTATTGTATCCGTTGTTCCCGATGCGGTCTCCTCTACATTGGGGAGACTGGACGCCTCCTTGCAGAGCGCTTTAGGAAACATCTCTGGGACACCCGCGCCAATCAACCACACCGCCCTGTGGCCCAACATTTCAACTCCCCCTCCCAC
>NW_025206333.1:3894-9615 GCF_004010195.1 Chiloscyllium plagiosum | reverse complement strand
AGTTTCTAACCTACTGTTGTTAGAATACCAAATGGACTCACAAACTTTTAACCTTTGCCGGTACTTGTGTTTTTGTTTTTGCCGCTGTTTACCTGTTATTTACTCTCTATGCTCACTCTGTGATCTGCCTGTCTTGTTCACAAGACAAGGTTTTTCACTGTGACTCGGCGCTCGCGACAATAAATTGAATTCAATTCAATTCATTCTAATTCAATTTTGCAATGCCGTTCAAGAGGTCTACTGATGCAAGTGATGTAGGTTCGGGTGCTGTAATCTTACAAGACATCTCTTTGCATGTTATTCCCTCCTTCCTATAAGAATCTACATTTCAATTTTCATTTTTGCCAAAGGGTATATGGGCTGTTACTGAATTGGAACAGGCCTTAGTTAAGTTGATGCACCAAATCGTGCAAATTTTCCTATACTTAAGTTATTCTAAATTCTGTTTTTTATCCGCTTCAAAAGTGGTAAGAGCAAAGAAAATGTCAGCACAGGAACAGGCTGCAAGCCTGTGACAATCCAGATCCTCTACCGAAACCTGTCACTTCTTTTTGAAGGATCTGCATCCCTCTGTTCTCTGCCCATTCGTATATGTATCTCGATACATCTTAAATCACACTGTCATGTCTGTCTCAACACCTCCGCTGTCACAGCGTTTCAGACACCCTCCATGCTCTGCGTAAAGACTCTTCCACGCATAACACCCTTAACACTTTCCCTCCACCTTGAACTCGTAACCCCCAATAATTGAGGTCCCACCTCTGTGGAAGAAAAAGCTCCTTGCTCTCCACCTTCTCTATACCTATCATAATTTTGTAGACTTCAAACAGATCCATGTAAAATAGCTCCGATGTTTTCACTGCAATAAAGTCGTTGACATTGGGTAAGGAAGAAGTGCCAGATCGTCGAAAACCATTTATGTTCGAAGGTGAGGTTAACTCACATAAGTCAGGAAAAGCCGATAGATGATACGTTATTAAGAGATACAGGATCAAGTTAATCTTTCATGTTGAGAGATGCTGACATGTGTAACTCAAAAGGATTATTGCCAGAAAATGTGGCAGTATGTGGAATTAATATTGAGACAAAAAAGTGTTCCAAGATGTACTGTGAAGGTAGAGGGTCCAATTAAAAGTGGATCACTGGTGGCAGGCGTATTGGAAAAAATCTCGACACCAGGAATACAATTCGTCCTTAGTAAGGAAATAGCTTGGTCATAGGCAGGAGTGCTACCCCCCGTTTTTGAAACACCAGTGTAAAATACGACCAACAAAGGTTGTTGCAGGAAATATATTCTGGGAATTATCTGACTGTGTGGTAAAAAGGTCACAAAGTCACCAATTGAAAAATAAAACGAGGAGCAATCAAAGACTACTGATGAAGATGTTGAAATGGAATTGTCAGAAACCATGTTCGATCAAATGGTTGAGACAAAGCATGAACAGGTGTAGGACAAAGTGCATACTTTTAGCTTAGAGAATTTAACTGACTAAAATAACAGAAGGATGGAAATTTATATTAATTATATGAAAAAAACGAAAAACACAAAACGATACTGAGTGTGTCCCTGAATGTTGCTATCTTTAAAATGATATCTGGATGAAAAAATGGAAACCATCACATGTTCAGGCATATGGATAATGGGTAGAAATTCATCAAGTTGCATAACCAGTGGGTTAGAGAAAGGAGGTGCTGTGGCTATCGCATGAATTACCAGTAGAAAGTCGTTTAGGGATAACCAAACTCAAACTAAAGTAGGATGGAAATATCGACTGACCTGGACGGCATAATAATGCAGTTGGATCTTGCCAGATATATCACACATTGGAAAAACGGAAATAGTAATAAAGTCAACATCTTTAAAAGGGTAGCCCGCTGTCCTACCCTGTGGGGCACACTTAACAATGGTTATAATGGATTGTGTAAAATCCCTTTGTACAACAAAAAGAGGAAATTAGTATTTCTTACCAATAAGATGTGTCCACTAGATTTCCTGAGGCCATTCCATTGCACAATATCATACCTAAAAGGATGATAGAAGAATTGCTCAAATGTTTCATGACAGGCGGACTACCTACAGAGTTCCAATCAGATATACAATCACAATTATTCAGGGAAGTTATGGACAGTTTAGGAATGAAGCAATCCAGATTCAATCGTAATATGCAGAACTGCAGGGAGAAAGGTGGCATCAAAGTTGAAACAACATGTTAAAGGCGTGCACTCAACACTATCCAGATAATTGGAGCAAAAGAATTATGTCCTTTTTGCCAATACACATGCTCCAAATGAATAGAGCAAACTCAATCCAATTCAACTCGTTTTTGGCATGAGTTGAGAGGACCACTAAAGTTAATTAAGGAGAAATTTTTGAGGTAGACCACATTTTTCAACTACGTGCCAATTTTAGGATTGGTTAATTAGAGCAGTGGAATCGGCTAGACAACATTTGCAACTATCACAGTATATCATGAAACAGGAAGCAGACAAGAAATAAAAAACTGGCAAGTTTGCTAATGGAAACAAAGTTTTAGTGTTGCTTCCATTGTTGGGCGAACAGCAAAAAAGCAAGGATGAGTGAACGTCATCAAGTCGAAAGGAGGGTGAGGTGAACTATTTGATAAGGACTCCAGACAGAACGAAACCTGTGTATCATGTGAACATGCACTAAAGTTATTTTGAAAGACAAGGAACGGAAAAACAGAATGTTTACTGAATACGGCAGAGACCAGAACCAAGGTCAGACGATTCGGAATTTGGCATTCCTCAAATTAAACTGGACAATGGGGAAGGTATCAAAAATTGGATAAAGCATTAAGTTGTCTTGCAGAGGAAAATTGAAATGATCTAAAAGAGTTATCACTAATGCACGTGGAGATACGTGGGAATAGACAGGAAAGTAGTAATTTAATTATGCATGATGTAGGTATAGGAAATGCTGCTCCAAATAAGAAACATTCTAATAGACTTAACATCCTAAAGATGTCACAGATTGAAAAAAAACGATTGAATACGTTCCCCAAGGCAACAAACTCAAAATGACTTGCAGGGACTCGAGCTTACCGACAGTAATGATATGAAAAGCTAGTTGGTATCCGACGGTTATGTGTGGACTATCGCAAAGTCAATGATTACAAAGTCTGGACAAAAGCAAATTACTGCGGATGCTGGAATCTGAAACCAAAAGAGAAAATGCTGGAAAAACTCAGCAGGCCTGGCAGCATCTGTAAGGAGAGAAAAGAGCTGACGTCATTATTAAATATGAACTTGTGACTGCTCTTGTGTGTATTATTATTTTAATTTGTGGCTATGCATGCATACAAGTGTGTACGTTCATGTGTACTTTAAGCGATTATATTCCTAGCTGTTTCTAATACTGGAGATATACTGGACATTGTGCATTATAGGTCAAAAACAGCAACCATACATATACAAAGCTGGCTTCACTTTTAAAACCCCTTCAAAATTGGTTAATACTCTATTATACACATACACATTGCACTGACTATTCAAAAGCAAACATGAACAAATACATTCAGATTCAGTCTGTGATACTCAAACCACTGAACGTCTCTGATTATCACTCGAGTCTTGAAAATGGATCAGCGATCACGTTTTGATCGACCTGCCACATGCATAATATTGAAATTGGATGGCTGTAAGAACAAGCTGCATCTAAACACTCGGTCATTTTTGTCCTTAAATTTCTCCACAAATTTCAATGTGTTTTGATCAGTGTGTACGATTGTCTCAGGTGCATTGCTAGTACTATAAACACTGTTGTAGTGCCATTAGCAAGCTTAAAGTCTCTTGGTCAACCATCGAATATTTTGCTGATGAGCATTAAATTTGTCTGGAGAAATACCCAGTGGATCCTTCTAAACTTCTCATCATCTTCCTGCGGCAGCACAGCACTCATACCCACATCACTGGCATCTATTTGTTTCATCAGATGTGGCGAATACCATGACAGCTGTTAACAGGTTTCAGGCTGTCAAAGGCCTTCTGACCATCCGCTGTCCACTGAAACTTCTTGCCTTTCTTTTGTAATTTAGCGAGTGGAGCAGCTACACTACTAAAATTCGGCACAATGAGTGAGAATTAGAATTTGTTCCACGAGTGACTAAAAATTACCAGGTCATCAATGTACTCAACACATTTGGGTAATCCGGCAGTGACCTTATTAATTAGTCTCTGAAATGTGGCCAGAGTTCTGCAAATGATGACCCTGCTGCCGGATCTGATGTTGGTGTCCTCAATCAGCCGTTTCCTCACGCGATGGAAGTCTGCACTCGTGCACGGATGATGCCGGATCTCTTTCATGATCGGCAACTCCTGAGCTATTGGACGTGGTCAACCTTCATTTAGGCGTCCCCTGGCCCGCACGCATCATCTGGAACTGCAGCTAATGGCACTAGTTGGCGACGTGACATGGATACGGGCGTGAAATACAACATCAGCCAGCCACAAGAGATCTGCAGAGAAAATATCTACTTAACTTTGCACGGGCATTCAGTAATGTCAAACGGGAAGCAATAACTCTCACCACGTTGGTTGCACCAGGAAGATTGTCGCCATCCCTCGTCTGTTCCCGATGACATGAAAGTGGCTGCAACATCAAATAGCTCCAATACCGACCAATTACTTGCTTTGAACAGTGCCAGTCAAGGTTACATCATTGCTGAACAACAACCTCAGATCCGGCAGCAAGATCATCATTCACAGAGCTATGGTTGTTTCCAGTGTCTCATATGGTTCTGAGATGTAGACTACTTACAACTGACATTAGAAAGTGCTGGAGCAGAACTACCAATGCTGTCTGATTAAGATCAAGTGAATACGCTGGGAAGAACGCCATAAGAACACCAGTATCCTCAACTCGGCCATTTTCGCCAGCATCCAGGCACTGATCACACTTGATCAGCTACAATGCTCTGGACACCTCATCCACTTGACCGACACTGGACGCCTTAAGCTGCTATTTACTTTTGGTTTCAAAACGATAGCAGTGCCACAGATGAACAGAGGAAAGGCTTCCACCATACTCTCAAGGCCTCATTAGTGAAGTGTGGTTATCCCAAAGACACTTGAGAACGCTCGGTCCAAGACTATACAAAGTGGAAGAAGTGCATCCAAACAGGCATGAAACACTTCGCTAGTGACTACTGGTGGGAGTGGAAGCCAGGTGACAACAGTCTTAATAACACACTGCCACACAAATGCCACAGCCATTCCTTGGCGTGACGATCCCAAGTGTAACAATACTGTGAAATTCTGTGCAGCCAGGTATGGACTCACCTGGAGAGTGGACGCCAGTCATCCCCAATGGTGATGATCTACCCACCTCATTTGGATAAATGTGTGCAATGGCCATTGGTTGCTCAATCTCCCTTTTGAGAAATTTCAGAAAGATTTATGGGAATTTTTTTAAAACTGGCACCAGAGAAACAGCACATCATCCTGAAGTCTCACTCAAGCCCACATACATGCCGAATTTTTAAAAACTGGCACCAGAGAAACAGCACATCATCCTGAAGTCTCACTCAAGCCCACGTATATGCCTGTTTGTGCCCACGTCATTCACCTGGAACAATTGCTTGCTTATACTTTCTCAGTCTACTTTACTACAGAGCCAGTTGTAGTTACCCAAAACTGGCTATTGCTGCTATTTTCCCCTGGGAGGCAATCTTTGCCTGGTGGTGTCCAAAACGCTATACCTGA
>NW_025206333.1:0-2946 GCF_004010195.1 Chiloscyllium plagiosum | reverse complement strand
CAATGCTGTCTGATTAAGATCAAGTGAATACGCTGGGAAGAACGCCATAAGAACACCAGTATCCTCAACTCGGCCATTTTCGCCAGCATCCAGACACTGATCACACTTGATCAGCTACAATGCTCTGGACACCTCATCCACTTGACCGACACTGGACGCCTGAAGCTGCTATTTACTTTTGGTTTCAAAACGACAGCAGTGCCACAGATGAACAGAGGAAAGGCTTCCACCATACTCTCAAGGCCTCACTAGTGAAGTGTGGTATTCCCAAAGACACTTGAGAACGCTCGGTCCAAGACTATAGAAAGTGGAAGAATTGCATCCAAACAGGCATTAAACACTTCGCTCGTGACTACTGGTTGGAGTGGAAGCCAGGTGACAACAGTCTTAATAACACACTGCCACACAAATGCCGCAGCCATTCCTTGGCGTGACGATCCCAAGTGTAACAGTACTGTGAAATTCTGTGCAGCCACGTATGGACTAACCTGGAGAGTGGAAGCCAGTCATCCCCAATGGTGATGACCTACCCACCTCATTTGGATCAATGTGTGCAATGGCCATTGGTTGCTCAATCTCCCTTTTGAGAAATTTCAGAAAGATTTATGGGAATTTTTTAAAACTGGCAACAGAGAAACAGCACATCATCCTGAAGTCTCACTCAAGCCTACAGACATGCCTGTTTGTGCCCACGTCATTCACCTGGAACAATTGCTTGCTTATACTTTCTCAGTCTACTTTACTACAGAGCCAGTTGTAGTTACCCAAAACTGGCTATTGCTGCTATTTTCCCCTGGGAGGCAATCTTTGCCTGGTGGTGTCCAAAACGCTATACCTGACTGAGAGAAGGACGACACCTATATTCCCTGCCTACTTCTTCTGACAGTCACCCAGGAATTCGTTGCCTCATTGCATTGTTAGTGAACCTATAGCTTATGGACTGCAGCGTTTCAAAACGACAACCCACATCACACTCCATTGAGCACGGAGGGATGGGCAATAAATGCTGGCCAGCCAGGGTTGCCCAAATCCTGCAAATGAATTAATATTCTAACTTATTTAACTTGAGATGTGAACACTTCTTTGAAGATACTATCTATCACGCTGTCTGCCTCCCATCTGCCCTCAGCATGCACATCAGCTGTTTCAACCAACTTGTGAGAATCTGCAAACGGGCACGCCTCCTGCAGCACAGTCGTCAGAGGCACTCGATTGCTCCTTTATCTCCCCCATCTGACAGTAGGATATTTCGGTTCAACTGCATCCAATATCTTTCCTCTGAAAATTACCAGACTCAGGAGATCTCTGATTTCGTCGCTGCTCACTCTCCTCGGTAAATCCCACTCTTCAACTAAGCCCACACTTGAGCGACCAGCAACAAGTAAGAAGAATGGTTGATTCCGCCGTTCTCCTCGCCCTGCCCTGCCAAGCTCAGTCGTATGATTCTAAAAGGCGGATTCATGCTTTAGAAAACTTGTATGCCATTTTAAATCTAAGCTCCGATATCTGCAGTCCTCACTTTCTCCTCCCCATTGTACGCTTTGACGTTGGGCATCATTTTTCCTGTTCGTCACCTGAAATTCTTTTTGGCAATTTCATTTGTGTTGCGAAGTGTATAAAGTAACACCCTGTGCATATTGACCTAAACTTTACTGGATTGGGTGAAATTAAATGAAGTTAAAAAATGAGAAGAAAAAGACGAAGACTGGTCAATAAACTGTACAGCAGAATCCTTATTAAATGCCAAGGGATCGAGGCGGGAAAGTCCACAGTTCTTTGAATTTGGTAGCACAAATTGATAATGTAGACAAGAGGGTATGCGACATTATTAGTTAATCAGTCCAGGTATCGAGTACATATTTTGCAAATCATGTTGGAACTGCATACAATATTAGTTTGGCGATTTTTAGAAGACGCCTTGGAAAGAGTATAGAAGCATTTTACCAGGATGTTGTCTGGTCTGCAGATATTCGTAATGAAGGAAGATTGGGCAACATTGGTTTCTTTCACTTGAATGTCGAACGATGAATGGCAAACTGAATGAAGACAACATAATTATTAGTTACGCGAAAGGAATGGATAGTCAGTGATTTTCTTAAACACACAGGTTAGCAACGTCATTTACTAGCTGGACAGGTGGAAGTAAAAAAGTGGTAAGTTTAAACGACACCTGAGAGGTTTTTTTGTTTTCCATAGACGGATGTGGAGGCAGGTACAAACGCAAAGATCCAGATGTATATTAATATATATATGAGCAGCGGGGAATAGAGGGATACTGACCACAGAGAAGCGAAACGATGTAATGGGACAAAGAGTATTATGCTTCTGCGTAGTTTTCCTGGGTGCACAGCCCTTTTCTGTATGGACCGTTCCGTGGTAATGATATAATGAGGAAAAAGATCTCTGAATATAAAACTTTTTTGTGTGTTTTGCTGAAGGAAATGATGGTGACGAACACAGGACATAGAATATAGAACAGCACAGCACAGTACAGGCTATTTCGCCCACGCTGTTGCGCCTTAATTTAAGATCAAACGAAACGACATGCCCCCAATTTACTTCCATCAATGTGCTTGTTCAGCAGTCGCTTAAATATTCCTACTGTTTCTGACTCTACTACCACCTCTGGCAATCCATTCCATGCACCAAAACCTCATTGCCGAAAGAACCAACATCTGACATCTCCCCGATACCCTGTTCATATCACCTTTGAAATATGACAGCACGTGGCAGCCATTTCTGTCCTCAAGACACGTCTCGAGCTTTCCACTCTAATTATTCCTCTCATTATATTGCACACCTCTATCAATTCATCTCTCTTCCTTCTTCACTCAATAGTGAAAAGCCCCAGATCACTCAACCTCCCTTCATAAGACAAGCCCTTCAATCCAGGCAGCGACCTAGTAAATTTCTGCTGCACACTCTCGATAAAACCTACATTCTTCC
>NW_025206332.1:10571-11474 GCF_004010195.1 Chiloscyllium plagiosum | reverse complement strand
GCAGATCCCCTGTCAGTGTACACACACACACACGCCCCAGGTAATTCCCTGTCAGTGTACACACACACAACCCCCAGCAGATTCCCTATCAGTGTATACACACACACACACGCAGATTCCCTGTCAGTGTACACACACACGCACCAGCAGATTCCCTGTCAGTGTACACACACACACACCAGCAGATTCCCTGTCAGTGTACACACACAACTCCCAGCAGATTCCCTGTCAGTGTACACACACAACTCCCAGCAGATTCCCTATCAGTGTATATATACACACACACGCGCAGATTCCCTGTCAGTGTACACACACACACGCCCCAGCTAATTCTCTGTCAGTGTATACACACACATCAGCAGATTCCCTGTCAGGTATACACACCCACCCCCCCCCCCAGCAGATTCCCTGTCAGGTATACACACACCCACACACACCAGCAGATCCCCCATCAGGTGTACACACACGCCCCAGCAGATCCCCCATCAGGTGTACACACACGCCCCAGCAGATTTCCTGTCAGTGTACATACACACACACACACACCAGCAGATTCCGTGTCAGTGTACACACACACCAGCAGATTCCCTGCCAGTGTACACACACACATGCCCCTGCAGATTCCCTGTCAGTGTACACACAAACCAGCAGACTCCCTATCAGTGTACACACATGCGCACACACACACCCCAGCAGATTCCCTGTCAGTGTACACACACACACCAGGAGATTCCCTGTCAGTGTACACATACACGCCCCAGCAGATTCCCTGTCAGTGTACACACACACCAGCAGACTCCCTATCAGTGTACACACACGCACACACACACCTGCAGATTCCCTGTCAGTGTATACACACACCAGCAGATTCCATGCCAGTGTACACACACACCAGCAGATTCC
>NW_025206332.1:7940-10282 GCF_004010195.1 Chiloscyllium plagiosum | reverse complement strand
GCTGAAAAGTAAATATTGCAGTGAGAAAACGGCAGCTGTGGTTCTGGGAGCAGTGACTGTGCTGAGCTGTTTAAAGAACATTTTCTGGTATTTTATGCTCACAGCTCGGTATTGGCTGCAGAACCTCCCCTGGTTTTGTGATGTAACAATCAATGTTTATTATTCTCGTGTCTGGGTCACAGTCGAGTTCCTCCATCACATTATAACTCCAGCTCTCTCATTTCTTCTAATTCTGCTGCTTAATGTTTTCACCGTCAGACATATTTTAGTGACCAGCAGAGCCCGCAGGAGACTCCGGGCTCACACCAATGGGGGCAGTCAGTGTGATACAGAAATGCAAAATAGAAAAATATCCATCATTTTACTGTTTGTGATCTCGGCCAATTTCATCCTGTTATGGTCAACTTTAATGTTGTTTTCTATATGGTACCGGATGTCTAATATTGGGTATAACTCGATGTATCTAGATTGGTTTGTAGAGGAATTGGGCTTCATGCTGCAGCTCCTCAGTTGCTGCACAAACACCGCGATTTATGCTGTGACTCAGACTAAATTCAGAGGGCAGCTGAAGAATGTGCTGAAATATCCCTTTACCAAAATCCATCAATCAGTCAAATTCATTCATTAGTCTATCCATTTAGGATTTTCTCATTATAATTCAATCTTTCAGCAATGAAGCAGCTTGTCGCTATGGTAACAGACTGAGGGCCGTACTGGATTTCATGTCTTATCCCACAGGGGGGTTACATGGACACATTTCAATGTTTCTGTCAACTCAAGGGCCTATAAGAAAAGGTACCATTCCACTGACTCTATCCACAACCTGAATTTGTAAATCATAAAAATATTCATAAATACATGTGATGAACCTTTTCCTTTGACAAGGTTAGATTGTCCTTGGCTTTTTCCAGAGAGGTTTGGAACAACCTAAGGTTCCATCAAGTCTGAAGTTTAAAATGGTTCACTGGGCCCTTTTGTTTATATTTAACAGATCATGCTTCAAGCCAAAAGCTTTCAAGTCTTTTAAAAAATAACTGGTATAATCAAGGGGGCGTGGCCAGCTCTTTATGTAATTCTGTAATGGCAGCACAGTGGTTCAGAGGTTAGCACTGCAGCCTCACAGCGATTCCGGCTTCGAGCGACTGTCTGGAGTTTGCACATTCTCCCAGTTCTGCGTGGGTTTCCTCCGGGTGCTCTGGTTTCCTCCCACAGCCCAAAGATGTGCAGGTCAGGTGAGTTGACCATGCTAAATTGCCCATAATGTTAGGTGCATTAGTCAGATGGAAATGAGTCTGGGTGGGTTACTTTTCAGAGGGTCAGTGTGGACTTGTTGGGCCAAAGGGCCTGTTTCCACACTGTAGGGAATCTAATCTAATCTAATCTTTAGCTGCACAGGTCAGTTCAGTTCAGGGGTTAGTTGAGTCAGTCACAGTTGAAACTGGAAGCTCTCTCCCTCTTTCTGCGCTCTGACTTTGTAACCTGTAAGCTGTTTGTGTTATTTTTGCTCTTCCTACTAAGGCATGTGTTTATTGGAGCAGTTGCATGTATTTTTGCAACAGCATCATTAAGTCAGGATGGTCTGTCGGGTTCTGGATAAGTTATCCAGTATTCTATTTTCTGTTCTTTGTGATTCATTCTGTAATTTTGGAATTAAATTCTGTTTCTTTCAAACTTGGCATTTGGACCTGCTGATTCACCCCAGGAATGTCCACTATACACTTTGCTATTTGTTTTAGCTAAGTTATGATCTGGGCTAGAAAAATGTTTTAAGGAGTCGGGCCTGGTCCATAATATACTCACCAAACAGCACAGCTAACTATACTTTACTTGTCTTTGTGTTAAAGAAGCTGAACTGGAGAGAGATAGACTCTTCCCCCAAGTCCTGTCCTCAGGGCAGAGAAGAAGATTGGGATGAATTGGGTTAAAGCACTCTATCCTTGCTTTCAAATTAGAGTTTTCCACTCTGACCTGTCTTTGATAGAATTCATCCATCCTCTTTTTCTTTTCTCTCTCTCTCTCTCCATTTCTCCCATTAACTCTCATAATGTCCTCCTCTCTCCCTCCTCCTGTTAATTTCTCTCCCTCTTTCATTGTCCATCCCTCCAACATTCGTCCTTGATTCTCTCTCCCTCTTGCACACTGTCTCCCTCCCAGTCACGCTGTCTCTCACCCAGTTACTTTTGTTGCAGGGAAACTAGATTGCAAATAGGTTCGCAGTTCTCCCTCTCTCGGACTCCTTCTCTTTCCCGGTTTCCCCACACTCCCTGTCATCCACTCTCACTCACTCCCTCTCTGTTCCCCTTTCCTCCTTGTTCAATTCCCCCTCTCTCTTTCTGCCCAGT
>NW_025206332.1:1262-4358 GCF_004010195.1 Chiloscyllium plagiosum | reverse complement strand
CCACCCCCTCTAACATGCATACTCTCCTCTAACTTTCTCTCACCGTACCCCTCTCTCACGTTGTCACCCATTCTCTGTCTCATTGTTGCTCTCTCAAACACTCAGCCTACTTTCCGTCTCTTTCGCTGTCAATCTGTCTCACCATCACTATCTTCTCACTCTCTCTCCTACTGTCCATTTTCCAAATACTCCCTCAACCCTCCTTTCTCAATCTGTCTCCCTCCTTCTTAAGGGGTGGTAGGTATAGGACAGATGTTAGGGGTAGATTCTTTACTCAGCGAGTCGTGAGTTCATGGAATGCCCTGCCAGTAGCAGTGGTGGACTCTCCCTCTTTATGGGCATTTAAACGGGCATTGGATAGGCATATGGAGGATAGTGGGCTAGTGTAGGTTAGGTGGGCTTGGATCGGTGCAACGTCGAGGGCCAAGGGGCCTGTACTGCGCTGTATTTTTCTATGTTCTATGTTCTGTCAGACTCTGTCTGTCTCTCTCACTCACTCAGTATCCCTCTTTTGCTCTTTATCTCTGTCTCAATGTCCTGTGCCCCCTCTACCTTTCTCACTCACTGTCTACCTCTCACTCACTGTCCCTTTCTCTCTCACACTGTTCCTCTCGTCTTAAGTCTCTTATTGTCTACCTCCCTTTCATTGTTCCCTGGTCTCTCTCTCTCTCACTCTCTCTCTCACTGTTACCTATTCTCTCTTGGTCACAGCCCTCTCTCAATCTCTGTCTCTGTCCCACTTTCTGTTTCTGTTTTTTCTCTCCCTCGCTCACTCTTCCTCTCTCCCTGTCTGTGTGTCTGTCTCTCCCTCTCACATTGTTCTTTGCTATCTCTTTCACCCTCTACGTCTCTCTCACACTGCATGTCTCTCAATCTCTTCCTCCCTGCCCTTCACTCAGTCTCTTGCTCTTTCTATCACACTCTGTCGCTCTCTGCCCCTTTCTCAACCAGTTAGGAAGCTGGAAGAACACTTAAAGCTAGGCAGCATCAGGAGGTGGAGAAGTCGACATTTTGGGTATTACCCTTCTTCAAGACTGGGGGTATGTGTGCGGGGAGCTGCAGATAAAGGGGGTGGCGGGGACAGGGTGTGAGGTGGGGATAGGTGGAGACAGGTAGTGGGTATGACCTGGTTGGTCAGTGGGAGGAATGAATCCGGTTGGTGGCACGGAGCAGGGGAAGGGAGGGGGAGGGGCTGAGAAAGGAGTCAGGGGATGGGGAAAGAGGTTATTTGAAATTGGAGAACACAATGTTGAAGGTGAGGGTACGCCCTTGCCACCTCTCATCTCCGTCCAAGGTCCCAAACAGTCATGCCAGATGAGACAGATTCACTTGCCTCTCCTCCAACCTAGTTTACTGTAACAGATACCCCTGATGTGGTATTTTCTACATAGTGGAGAACGAAGGTAAACTTTGGGAATGGTTCACCAAGCATCACAGGCCGACCAGACCTCCCAGTCAGGGCCCATTTTAATTCCCTCCAACCACTCCCTTTCTGACATAGAACATAGAACATAGAACAATACAGCACAGAACAGGCCCTTCGGCCCACGATGTTGTGCCGAACATTTGCCCTAGCTTAAGCACCCATCCATGACCATCCTTGGCCTCCTTGGCCACAATGATCCACAGTGCAAATTAAAGGAAAACATCTTCTGCCTGGGCACCCTACAGCCTGGAGGACTCAACATTGAGTTCTACAATTTCAAAAAAGCTTCCTCCCCACCTCCCGACTTTCTTCCCAGCTCCTCCCACTGTCCCTTCCACTGGTCCCTGCCACCAACCGGATTCAACGAGGTAAAAACAATGACTGCAGATGCTGGAAACCAGATTCTGGATCAGTGGTGCTGGAAGAGCACAGCAATTCAGGCAGCATCCGAAGACAGGCAAAATCAACCGGATTCATTCCACCCATTGACCAACCAGGTCGTACCCTCTACCTGTCTTCACCCTATCCTCACTTCACCACCCTACCCCCACCACCCTCGTTATCTGTAGATCCCTCCACACTCACCCCGAGTGCTGAAGATGCGTTACACCCAAAAAGGTTGACTTTTTCACCTCCTGATGCTGCCTGGCTTGCTGTATTCTTCCAGCCTCCTGTTGTCTATGTTGGATTCCAACAGCTGCAGTTTTGTATGCCCCTCTCAATCAGTGTCTCTCTTTCCCTCTCTATCTCTGTCTCAATGTCCTGCTCTGTCTCTCTCTCTCTCTCACTATGCACACCTCTGTCTCTCACAGTCCTTCTCTCAAATTCTCTCTTGCTATCCCTCTTCCTCTTTCTTATTTACTGTCTCCCTCCTCTCTCATTGTTCTCCTTTCTTTCTCACTGTCCGTCAGTCATTCTGTCTCTCTTTCACACACTATCCCTCTTTCATTCTCTCTCTGAATATCCCTCACTCTCTCTCGCTCTCACTGATGGTCCATCTCTCTCTTTCTCTCTCTCTATTTCACAGGCCTCCATTCTCACCCATTCTCCTCTGCCCATCTCTCAAACTCATTTTCTGTCCTACTCACTGTCTGTCTCTTTGTCACACTCTCGCACTGTCACTATCTCTCTCACACTCTCCCTCTAATTATCTGTTTGTCCCTCATTCCTCCCTGACTGAATCACCCTTTCACACACACACACACACACACTCTGCCTCTCTTTGAGTCTCATTCTCTGTCAAGCTTTCTTGATCTGTGTGTGTGTCGCAGATCCACTCTCACTCACTTTCTCACTGCGTCCTTCACTCTCTCACCCCCATCAATCCCTCTCCATCTCTCCCTCACTATCCTTCTCATTTTGTCTCTCTCTCAGTCCCCCTCTCAACGTATATTTCTATTCTTCTATAATTGTCTCACTGACCCACTCTCCTTAACTCTCGCACTATCCACCTCTGTCTCTGTCTCTTTGTTCATCTCCCTCTCTCTCACATCGCTCATCTCTCTCTCTCACACACACACACTGCTCCTCTATGTCTCACTATCACTCTCACTCTGAATGCCCCTCACTCTCTACCCCTCGCCAATTGTCTCTTCCCCTTTCTTCTCCTACTGTCCCTTGTTTTCTCTCTCTTTCTCTCTCTCACACACAGTCATCTATTTTCTCTCCCA
>NW_025206332.1:0-1106 GCF_004010195.1 Chiloscyllium plagiosum | reverse complement strand
CTTTTTCTCTTTCTCTCCCACTGCCCCTCATTCTCTTTCTCTCACTATACTATACCTCTTTCGCTTTCCCCCTCTACTGTACCTCTTTCTCTCTTTCCTTTCTCTCACTATTTCTTTCTCTCAACATTGCTCTCTCATCCTCTCTTTCACTATCCTCTCTGCTTAACTGTCTCACCGTTCCTCTCTCTTTATCACCACCCCTCTCACTCTTCCCTGTATCTTTCTCTCTCTGAATGTCCCTCACTTTCTCCCTGTCTCATGCTGACTGTCTCACTTTCTCTAAAACTACTGTCTATATCTCTCACTGACACCCCTCTCTCTGTCGGTCCGTCCCTCTTTCTTTCACTCTGACTGCTCTCTCACTCACTCACTCTCTCTCCACCCTCACTGTCTCTGCGTAGCTTTCACTGTTCTTCTCTCACAATCCTCCTCTGTCTCTTACTGTCATAGAGTCATAGATGTACAGCAAGGAAACAGACCCTTCGGTTCAACCTGTCCATGCTGACCAGATATCCCAACCCAATCTAGTCCCACCTACCAGCACCCGGCCCATATCTCTCCAAACCCTTCCTATTCATATACCCATCCAAATGTCTCTTAAATGTTGCAATTGCACCAGCCTCCACCACAACTTCTGGCAGTTCATTCCATACATGTGCCACCCTCTGCATGAAAAGGTTGCCCCTTAGGTCTCTTTTGTATCTTTCCCCTCTCATCCTAAACCTATGCCCTCTAGTTCTGGACTCCTCGACCCCAGGGAAAAGACTTTGTCTATTTATCCTACCCATGCCCCTCAATTTTGTAAACCTCTATAAGGTCACCCTTCAGCCTCCGACGCTCCAGGGAAAACAGCCCCAGCTTGTTCAGCCTCTCCCTGTAGCTTAGACCCTCCAAACCTGGCAGCATCCTTGTAAATCTTTTCTGAACCCTTTCAAGTTTCACAACATCTTTCCGATAGGAAGGAGACCAGAATTGCACGCAATATTCCAACAGTGGCCGAACCAATGTCCTATAAAGCCGCAACATGACCTCCCAACTCCTGTACTCAATACTCTGACCAATAAAGGAAAGCATACCAAACACCTTCTTCACTATCCTATCTACCT
>NW_025206331.1:3806-11474 GCF_004010195.1 Chiloscyllium plagiosum | reverse complement strand
GAAAGTGCTCCCTCAATACCTCAGATTGTTCTCTCTCAGTACTTCAGAAGATGCTCCCTCAATATCTCAAAATGTGCTCCCTCAGTACCTCAAATAGTGCTCCCTCAATACCTCAGATAGTGCTCCCTCAGTACCTCAGAAATTGCTCCCTCAATACTTCAGAATGTGCTCCCTCAATACCTCAGATATTGCTTCCTCAGTACAACAGATAGTGCTTTCTCAGTACCTCAGATAGTTCTCTCTCAGTACCTCAGATAGTGTTTCCACGGTACATCTGATAGTGCTCCCTCAATAAATCAGATAGTGCTCCCTCAGTACCTCAGATAGTGCTTCCTCAAAACCCAGATAGTGCTCCCTCAATACCTCAGTTAGTACTCCCTCAATACCTCAGATTGTGCTCCCTCGGTAGCTCAGAAAGTGCTCCCTCAGTACCACAGAAAGTGCTCCCTCAATACCTCAGATAGTGCTTCCTCATTACATCAGATAGTACTCCCTCCATACCTCAGATAGTGCTCCCTTAGTAGCTCAGAAAGTGCACCCTCAGTACCTCAGAAAGTGCTCCCTCAGTACCTCTGAAAGTGCTCCATCAATACCTCAGAAATTGCTCCCTCAATACCTCAGATATTTCTCCCTCAATTGCTCAGAAAGTGCTCCCTCAATACGTCAGATCGTTCTCCCTCAATATCTCAGATAGTTCTCCCTCAATACTTTAGAATGTGCTCCCTCAATAGCTCAGATATTTCTCCCTCAGTACATCAGATAATGCACTCTCAATGCCTCAGATAGTTCTCCCTCAATACCTCAGATAGTGCTCCCTCAGTACCTCAGACAGTGCTCCCTCAATAGCTCAGAAAGTGCTATCTCATGTACCTCAGAAAGTACTCCCTCAGTACCATCGAGCGTGTTCCCTGAGTACCTCAGAAAGTGCTCCCTCAACAGCTCAGAAAGTGCTCCCTCAATGCCTCAGATATTTCTCCCTCAGTACCTCAGAAGATGCTCCCTCAATATCTCAAAAATGTGCTCCCTCAGTACCTCAGATAGAGCTCCCTCAATACCTCAGAAAGTGTTCCCTTAGTACCTCAGAAATTCCTCCTTCAATACTTCAGAAAGTGCTCCCCCAATACCTCAGATATTGCTTCCACAGTACAACAGATTGTGCTTTCTCAGTACCTCAGATAGTTCTCCCTCGGTTCATCAGATAGTGCTCCCTAAATACCTCAGAAAGTGCTCCCTCAATACCTCAGATAGTGTTCCCTCAACATTCAGGTACTGCTCCCTCAGTACCTCAGATAGTTCTCCCTCAGTACCTCAGATAGTGTTTCCACAGTACATCTGATAGTGCTCCCTCAGTAACTCAGATAGTTCTCCCTCAATGCCTCAGATAGTGCTTCCTCAGTACATCAGATAGTGCTCCCTCAATAACTCAGATAGTGCTCCCTTAGGACCTCAGAAAGTGCTCCCTCAATACCTCAGAAAGTGTTCCCTCAATATATCAAAAAGTGCTCTCTCAGTACCTCCGATAGTGCTCCCTCAATACCTCAGAAAGTGCTCCCTCAGTACCTCAGAAAGTGCACCCACAATACCTCAGATAGTGCTTCCTCAAAACCCAGATAGTGCTCCCTCAATACCTCAGTTCGTGCTCCCTCAATACCTCAGATAGTTCTCCCTCAATACCTCAGAATGTGCTCCCACAATACCTTAGAATGTGCTCCCTCAATAGCTCAGATATTTTTCCCTCAGTACATCAGATAATGCACTCTCAATTCCTCAGATAGTTCTCCCTCAATACCTCAGATAGTGCTCCCTCAGTACCTCAGACAGTGCTCCCTCAATAGCTCAGAAAGTGCGCTCTCATGTACCTCAGAATGTACTCCCTCAGTACCATCGAACGTGATCCCTGAGTACCTCAGAAAGTTCTCCCTCAATAGCTCAGAAAGTGCTCCCTCAATACCTAAGATAGTTCTCCCTCAGTACCTCAGAAGATGCTCCCTCAATATCTCAAAAATGTGCTCCCTCCGTACCTCAGATAGTGCTCCCTCAATACCTCAGAAAGTGTTCCCTCAGGACCTCAGAAATTGCTCCCTCAATACTTCAAAAAGTGCTCCCACAATACCTCAGATATTGCTTCCACAGTACAACAGATAGTGCTTTCTCAGTACCTCAGATAGTTCTCCCCCTGTTCATCAGATAGTGCTCCCTAAATACCTCAGAAAGTGCTCCCTCAATACCTCAGATAGTGCTTCCTCAGTACCTCACATAGTTCTCCCGGAGTTCCTCAGATAGTACTCCCTATATACCGCAGAAAGTGCTCCCTCAATAACTCAGATAGTTCTCCCTCAGTACCTCAGATAGGGTTTCCACAGTACATCCGACAGTGCTCCCACAATACCTCAGAAAGTGCTCCCTCAGTACCTCAGAAATTGCTCCCTCAATACTTCAGATAGTGCTTCCTCAGTACCTCACATAGTTCACCCTGGGTTCCTCAGATAGTACTCACTTAATACCGCAGGAAGTGCTCCCTCTATACCTCAGATAGTGCTACCTCAGTACCTCAGATAGTTCTCCCTCAGTACCTCAGATACTGTTTCCACAGTACATCTGATAGTGATTCCTCAATAACTCAGATAGTGCTCCCTCTGTACCTCATATAGTTCTCCCTCAATGCCTCAGATAGTGCTTCCTCAGTACATCAGATAATGCTCCCTCAATAACTCAGATAGTACTCCCTTAGACCTCAGAAAGTGCTCCCTCAATATGTCAGAAAGTGCTCCCCCAATATCTCAAAAGTGCGGTCTCAGTACCTCAGATAGTGCTCCCTCAATACCTCAGAAAGTGCTCCCTCAGTACCTCAGAAAGTGCACCCACAATACCTCAGATAGTGCTTTCCCAAAACCCAGAAAGTGCTCCCTCGATACCTCAGTTAGTCCTCCCTCAATACCTCAGATAGTGCTCCCTCAGTACCTCAGAAAGTGCTCACTCAGTACCTCAGATTGTGCTACCTCAATAACTCAGATTGTGCTCCATCAATACCTCAGATAGTGCTTTCTCAGTACCTCAGAAAGTGTTCCCTCAATAGTCAGATAGTGCTCCATCAATGCCTCAGATAGTGCTTCCTCAGTACCTCAGATACCGCTCTCTCAATACCTCTGAAAGTGCTCCCTCAGTACTTCAGAATGTGCTCCCTCAATACCTCAGATAGTGCTTCCTCAGTACATCAGATAGTGCTCCCTCAATAACTCAGATAGTGCTTCCTCAGTACCTCAGATAGTGCTCCCTCAGTACCTCAGAAAGTGCTCCCACAATACCTCAGATAGTGCTTCCTCAGTACATCATATTGTGCTCCCTCAATAACTCAGATAGTGCTCCCTCAGTACCTCAGATATTTCTCCCTCAGTACCTCAGATAGTACCTTGGAAAGTGCTCCTTCCATACCTCAGACAGTGATCACTCAGTACCTCGGAAAATGCTCCCTCAATATCTCAAATAGCGCTCCCTCAGCACCTCAGATGGTTCTCCCTCAATACCTCAGATAGTGCTCCCTCAGTACCTCAGATAGTGCTCCCTCAGTACCTCAGAAAGTGCTCCCTCAATACCTCAGACAGTGCTTCCTCATTACATCAGATAGTATTCCCTCAATACCTCAGATAGTGCTTCCTCAGTACCTCAGAAAGGGCTCCCTCAGTACCTCAGATATTGCTCCCTCAATACCTCAGATAGTGTTCCCTCAATACCTCAGATAGTGCTTCCTCAGTACCTCAGAATGTGCTCCCTCAATAGCTCAGATAGTGCTCCCTCAATGCCTCAGATTGTGCTTCCTGAGTAGCTCAGATAGTGTTCTCTCAATACCTCAGAAAGTGCTCCCTCAGTACCTCAGAAAGTGTTTCCTCAATGCCTCAGATAGTGCTTCCTCAGTACATCAGATAGTGCTCCCTCAATAACTCAGATAGTGCTTCCTCAGTACGTCAGATAGTACTCCCTCAATACCTCAGATAGTGTTTCCTCAGTTCATCAGATAGTGCACCCTCAATAACTCAAATAGTGCTCCCACAGTACCTCAGATAGATCTCCCTCAGTACCTCAGATACTACTCCCTTAATACCTCAGAAGGTGCCCGCTCAATACCTCAGATAGTGCTCCCTCACTACCTCAGAAAGTTCTCCCTCAATATCTCAAAACGTTTTCCCTTAGTACCTCAGATAGTGCTCCTTCAATACCTCAGATAGTGCTTCCTCAGTACCTCAGATAGTGCTTCCTCAGTACCTCTCATATTTCTCCCTGCGTTCCTCAGATAGTACTCCCTTAATACCTCAGAAAGTGCTCCCTCAATACCTCAGATAGCGCTCCCTCTGTACCTCAGAAAGTGCTCCCTCAATACCTCAGATAGTGCTTCCTCAGTACCTCAGAAAGTGCTCCCTCAATAGCTCAGATAGTGCTCCCTCAATACCTCAGATAGTGCTTCCACAGTACATCATATTGTGCTCCCTCAATAACTCAGATAGTGCTCCCTCAGTTCCTCAGATATTTCTCCCTCAGTACCTCAGATAGTACTCTCTTAATACCTCGGAAAGTGCTCCTTCAATACCTCAGATAGTGATCACTCAGTACCTCGGAAAATGCTCCCTCAATATCTCAAATAGCGCTCCCTCAGCACCTCAGATAGTTCTCCCTCAATACCTCAGGAAGTGCTCCCTCAGTACCTCAGATAGTGCTCCCTCAGTACCTCAGAAAGTGCTCCCTCAATACCTCAGACAATGCTTCCTCATTACATCAGATAGTATTCCCTCAATACCTCAGATAGTGCTTCCTCAGTACCTCAGAAAGTGCTCCCTCAATAGCTCAGATAGTGCTCCCTCAATGCCTCAGATAGTGCTTCCTGAGTAGCTCAGATAGTGTTCTCTCAATACCTCAGAAGGTGCTCCCTCAGTACCTCAGAAAGTGTTTCCTCAATACCTCAGATAGTGCTTCCTCAATACATCAGATAGTGCTCCCTCAATAACTCAGATAGTGCTTCCTCAGTACGTCAAATAGTACTCCCTCAATACCTGAGATAGTGTATCCTCAGTACATCAAATAGTGCTCCCTCAATAACTCAGATAGTGCTTCCTCAGTACGTCAGATAGTACTCCCTCAATACCTCAGATAGTGTTTCCTCAGTTCATCAGATAGTGCACCCTCAATAACGCAAATAGTGCTCCCACAGTACCTCAGATAGATCTCCCTCAGTACCTCAGATACTACTCCCTTAATACCTCAGAAGGTGCCCGCTCAATACCTCAGATAGTGCTCCCTCACTACCTCAGAAAGTTCTCCCTCAATATCTCAAAACGTTTTCCCTTAGTACCTCAGATAGTGCTCCTTCAATACCTCAGATAGTGCTTCCTCAGTACCTCAGATAGTGCTTCCTCAGTACCTCACATATTTCTCCCTGAGTTCCTCAGATAGTACTCCCTTAATACCTCAGAAAGTGCTCCCTCAATACCTCAGATAGCGCTCCCTCAGTACCTCAGAAAATGCTCCCTCAATATCTCAGAAAGTGCACCCTCAATACCTCAGATAGTGGTCCGTCAGTACCTCAGATAGTGCTTCCACAGTACATCAGATAGTGCTCCCTCAATAAGTCAGATAGTGCTCCCTCAGTACCTCAGATAGTTCTCCCTCAATGCATCAGATAGTGCTTCCTCAGTACATCTGATAGTGCTCCCTCAATAACTTAGATAGTACACCCTTAAGACCTCAGAAAGTGCTCCCTCAATATCTCAAAAAGCGCTCTCTCAGTACCTCAGATAGTGCTCCCTCAATACCTCAGATAGTGCTCCCTCAGTACCTCAGAAAGTGCTCCCTCAATAACTCAGATAGTGCTCCCTCAATACCTCAGATAGTGCTTCCTCAGTACCTCAGAATGTGCAGCACTCCCTCCGTACAGACCCTCTGGCAGTGAAGCACTCCCTCAGTACTGACCCTCTGACAGTGTGGTGCTCCCTCAGTACTGACCCATCTGACAGTGCAGCACTCCCTCAGTACTGACTCTCTCACACTGCAGCACTCCCTCAGTACTGACCCTCTGACAGTGCAGCATTCCCTCAGTAGTTACCCTCTGACAGAACAGCATTCCCTCAGTACTGACCCTCTGACTCTGCAGCTCTCTTTTTGTACTGACATTTCTACAGTGCAGCATTCCCTCAGTACTGATACTCATACAGTGTGGCATTCCCTCAGGACTGACCCTCCAACAATGTGACACTTCCTCAATACAGATGCTCTCACAGTGCATCACTCCATCGGTACTGACCCTCCGATAACGTGGAATTTTCTCAGTTCTCCTCCTCCGACAGAGCAGAACTCCCTCAGTACTGACCCTCTGAAACAACACTCCCTCAGAACTGACACACTGACCGTGTAGCACTCCCTCAGAATGACCCGTTGAGTGTGCAACACTCTCACAGTACTGACCCTCTGGCAATGCAGCAATCATTCAGTACTGACTGTCCGACACATAGCTTGACGATCCCTCAGTACTGAACCCCTCACAGCGCGGTGATCCGTCAGTACTAATCGCCTCAGAGTGCCGTGCTCCCTCCGTTCTAAACCTTTCACAGCGCGGTGATCCCTCAATCGTAAACTTCTCACAGGGCGACACTCTGATGGCATGGCCATCCATTAGCACTGACCCTCAGAGAGTGTGCACTTCATCATTTCTGACCCTCTCACTGCACAGCAATCTCTCAGTCCAGGCCCTCTGACAATGCTGCACTCCCTCCACACTGACCCTCTGACAATACTGCACGCCCTCCATACTGACCCTCTGACAATGCTGCACTCCCTCCACACTGACCCTCTGACAATACTGCACGCCCTCCACACTGACCCTCTGAAAATGCTGCACTCTCTCCGCACTGATCCTCTGACAATGCTGTACACCTCCATACTGACCCTCTGACAATGCTGCACTTCCTCCAGACTGACCCACTGAAAATGCTGCACTCCCTCCACACTGACCGTCTGACAATTCTGTGCACCCTCCATACTGACCCTCTGACAATGCTGCACTCCCTCCACACTGATCCTCTGACAACGCTGCACTCCCTCCAGACTGATCCTCTGACAATGCTGCACTCCCACCAAACTGACCCTCTGACAATGCTGCATTCCCTCCATACTGACCCTCTGACAATGCTGCACTCCCTCCACACTGACCCTCTGACAATGCTGCACTACCTCCACACTGACCCTCAGACAATGCTGCAATCCCTCCACACTGATCCTCTGACAGTACTGCACTCCCTCCAATGGACCCTCTGACAATGCTGCACTCCCTTCATACTGACCCGCTGACAATGCTGCACTCCCGCCACACTGATCCTCTGACAATGCTGCACGCCCTCCTCACTAATCCTCTGACAATGCTGCACTCCCTCCATACTGACGCAATGACAATCCTACACACCCTCCACACTTACCCTCTGACAATGCTGCACTCCCTCCACACTGACCCTCTGACAATGATGAACTCCCTCCACACTGATCCTCTGACAATGCTGCACTCCCTTCATACTGACCCTCTGACAATGCTGCACTCCCTCCACACTGACCCTCTGACAATGCTGCACTCTCTCTATACTAATCCTCTGACAATGCTGCACTCCCTCCACACTAATCCTCTGACAATGC
>NW_025206331.1:0-786 GCF_004010195.1 Chiloscyllium plagiosum | reverse complement strand
TTTGCAGCTCAGGTTGAGGTTCTGGATGTAAGTTTGCTCTAGTAGTCATTATATGGCATGCACTTCAGAGGCTGGGAGTCCACATCCACATTGACGAATGGTAAAATCGAATGCAATGCAACTGGCAATGTGTGAACTTGCATCAGAAGCTGTTGTCAGAATTCAACTGCTTCAGCAAACACCTTGTCAGCTAGTTCCTTGTTTGACTTAAGGTGACTTTGGAGAGGATGGTCCCTTCATGCCTTCAGAAATTTTTTTTTATTTCAAAATACACTTTATTCATAAAATACTTTGATGATCTGTACAACTGGACATGCCATACATATGTAAACATTCCTTCAGAAGTGGTTGAATTGCTGAGCTCTCCCTCACCCTGAAACCAGCGGAGCAGGCAGTACCCTGCAGTGCTTTAATACTCCCTGTGATTACCTTTTAGAAAAACGTCAAAGCATCAACCATGCAGAAGGGATAAGTTAACACAAGAATACATAGGTTTGTTTATTCAGGATCTGAGAAATCGGTCATACTATTATATGGTTCAAGAACTTGTACATCTGAGTTGGTAGCTTCTTCACAGCAAACAGAGATGAACCCTGAGTCACATGATACACTGCATCATTTGCCTTCTAGTAATGAACACAGAAAACTTAACCCTACCCACTAAGGGGGGTAATATAACCACTAAGGAGGGTGATATAACCTCACCCAGTGAGAGGGGATAATATAATCTCACCCACTGAGAGGGGGTAAAATAACTGCACTCACTGAGAGGGGTAATATAACCGC
>NW_025206330.1:5215-11473 GCF_004010195.1 Chiloscyllium plagiosum | reverse complement strand
TACTCCTTCCCTTTTCCCCCACTATCTTTTCCTTCCCAAATGCCAGGATAAATGGAATTGCCAATTGTACAATTGCACATATCCCTCTCCAATCCGGTGGTAGGGTGGGTCTCAATATTTTGCCTCCACAGTACCACCACAGATCCGCTCGAGGAGCGTTTGGTGCTGAGTAGTTCCCTCCCTTGTCCGTTTCGGTGACATTCTTAATCTCTGTACATACTTTCAGCTCCCCCAAATCTCTCGACCGATTTGTATCTTGTCTAGCACACATGTCGTGTGATTTCCGACTGCGGCTGAAAACGTAGTGGGGCTTTTTAATCTTTCTTCTCCAAGGGAACGAACATCAGAGATAGGGAGGTAAAATTCCTATCATTCCATGCAGTCTTATCCTGTTACAGAGCTATCATACATTTCATGCCCTTTCTGTCTCGCTTACACCCGAGCGGAAAGGGAACCACTTGGGCCACTGGCCTATGGGAGGCACATGCAGAGCAATTGCTCTTGTTCAGACTTTTTACAGTATACTTTACCCATTCAACCCAGGCATTTGCATCCCCGTATCCAGTTTCTATTTCGATGGTCTGTTTCAAGTATTTTACCTCTATAATTTTTATTACTTTAGGATCATCGGGAGGGGTGAAAGGTTGTACCTTATTATCTAATAGTTCTGCCCGTTTTCCCTGTCCTACGCTAATTTGAAAACAACAGCCCGAGAAATCCTTCCCGTTTGCTTACAGTTCTATCCCAAATGTTTCATCTAATTGTATCTCATAGGTGCCCCCCCACCCCGAGAATTGCTTTGTGCCATGTAGTTTTCTTTATCATTAGGTATATTGGGCTATGCTCTTTATCGGGACAATTGAGAGGTGATCGGAAGGTGGCCCGGTGTATTGTGACAAGACCATTATACCGATTACCATCCGCAAAGGACTTAAGATGTATCTCTGAGCTGCGGTACTGTCTCTGATTATCTACACCCCCACAATTTACTAAACTACAAGCATCAGGTCTATTACTTGCGGATTATCAGACTCAGGGACAGTTAATAACACATATGAAAATTATATTTGACAAAATCACAATACTAAGAGAGTATCATTACTCTAAGCATCCCCAGCATTCTTAAAATTGTGCTGAAGCACAAAAAAAAATCTTAATACACAATCCTACAGAAATAATCCGACGCTCGCGTGGCCACTGTATAATCTGTTATTCTAAGTCTCTTCAGCCTGAGTTTCAGCGGGTCTTGTGTTGATTCGGCTGTCCAGACTTCTTCCTCAACTGGAGATTTCACTGGCCCTTTGATCCGAGTGTAGTGAGTCCAGCCTTTCTCCGCTGTCCTTATTGTCGGTTCGGTTATCAAAGGATCCTGATCCTGACGGACCTTCCCAGTCCGGCTGCAATTTAGTCTCTGTCCATGATTTTACTTAGACTCAATCTCATGGCCGGATGGGATGAACGGTGAATTCAAGGGGCGGAGTCTGTGCCAATAAACTCTGTTTCCTGAGGAGAGACAAAGAGGCGGACAAGCCCAGTATATATTTCTTCAGAACAAGTCTTTAGTTCCGGGAATTGTCAATTCTCCGTTCGTTCCCAGATAAGGTAATCCAAATATGATTTCATTGGGAATACTCCCAATCTTTCCTTGGGGCTGTTTGTACTCACAAGAGAGCTGTAGGTAAACATTTGGTCCAAGGGAGTCTGGTTTCTATTATCAATTTAGAAAGTTGTCGTTTGAGTGTTTGGTTCATTCTCTCAAACCTTCCTGATGATGGTAGGTGCCAGGGAGCATGGAATTCCCAGAAAATGCCCAACACTTTCATTATCTCCTGTAACACTTCAGAGGTAAAATGAGTTCCTTGGTCGGAATCTATACGGTTCACTCCCCCATATTGGGGAATTATGTGCTCTAACATTGTTTTAGACACAACACTCGCAGTGGCAGTAGCTAGTGGGTACGCCTGAACCCAACCAGATAGATGATCCACTATGACCAGTATACATTTTAGTCTTCCTACTCTGGGTAATTCAGTTTAATCTACTTGTATACTCTGGAAGGGTCTCAATCCCGGGTCTCTTCCTCCCGGGGTCTGTTTTCTCAAGACTTTCTTATTTACCTTTGTGCATATTATATATCCCTCACATATTTGTTCAGCAATTGTATATATTCCTTTACATCCATATTCCCTAAGAACTAAAAGATACGTTGCTTGTACTCCCCAATGGCTGCCTTGATGTAGGACAGCCATAATTTCTCGCATCATCATTTTGTTTAATATTTCTCTCCCATCGGGTAACATCCATTGCCCATCTGCTGTTTTTTGCAGCCCCAAAATCTTTCAATTATTGTTCTTCGCTTTCAGTAAATATAGGAGCTTCCCTAGGACCCGGGACAGTAGGTATTAGGGAATGAATCAGCACTCCTTGTGGGTTCAGGGCTGCTTCCTTAGCCACTTCATCGGCTAATCTATTCCCCCTAACTTCTGGTCCATTTTCTTTCTGATACACTACCACTATTTCTCGGGGGAGTAATAGAGACTCAAAGACCCTTTTAATCAACTCCTCATGTGCTAATTCCTTCCCCCGGCTATTGATCAGTCCTCTTTCCTGCCATATCTTTCCGAAAGTGTGCACAACACCAAATGCATATTTAGAGTCAGTGTATACTGTTCCCTCTTTATTTTCTCATGCCCTAAGGGCTCTTTCCAATGCATAGAGTTCGCAGGTCTGAGCTGACCACCCATTCGGCAACCTTCCTGCCTCCACCACATTATCTTTCATTCCGTATACAACTGCATACTCATTATTTCTATTCCCTTCAGTCACCCGGGATGATCAATCTATAAAAAGTCTAGCCCCTACATGAAGTGGAACATCTCTCAGGTCCATGCGGACCTTAGTTTGGTATTCTATAAAGTCAAGGCAGTCGTGCCCTGGATTCTGAGGAGATTCTCCTTCCCCTTTCCAAAGAAAGGCAGTTGGATTTAATCAATTGTCCGTGACCAACACTAGATCATCATTTTCTATTAATATTGCCTCATATTTCAGAACCCGCGAGTCTGTCAACCATCGCCTAGCTTTTTGGTTTAGGATTGTTCTCACTTGGTGTGGGGTGCTTATGATTAGGGCTCCCCCAAACGTAAGCTTCCTGGTTTCCTCCACCAACAGTGCAGTGGCAGCCGCGGCCTGCACACACGCATGCCACCCCCGGGATACTGGATCCAATAGCTTCGAAAAATATGCTACTGGCTGTTTCATTCCTCCCCATCTCTGGGTTAATACTCCCAAAGCCGCTCGCTTACCTATGGTAGCAAAGAGGTGGAAAGGTTTATCTCGAGAAGGTAAGGCTAACATGGGGGCGTGGATCAGATCTCTTTTGAATTCTCAAATAGTTTTTTTTCCTCTTCTTCCCAACTCAGACAATTTGGTTCCTCCTCTAATAGTTTGAGATATAATTTATTTGTCTTTTGAGCATAGGAATGAATCCACAATCTGCAATATCCCGTTGAACCCCAAAAAATACATAATTCCCGTTTAGTCCTGGGCCGCAGAATCCCCACTATTCCCTCTAACCGTTCCGGGCTTATCTTTCGCTTTCCCTCACTAACTAACTGTCCCAAGTATTTCACTTCTCGCTCCACATATTGTATTTTGTTTTTAGATACTCACAGTCCCTGCTGACTCAGGAAATTCAATATTTTTTTAGTGGCTTCTACTACTCTTTCTCTTCTCTTTCCTGTTACTAGGAGGTCGTCTACATACTGCAACAGGGTAGTTCCCTTGGGACTGCTAAATTTCTCCAATATTTGTTCTAACATATGTCCAAATAAATTCTGGGATTGTGTAAACCCCTGGGGGAGCACAGTCCACCGGTATTGCTGTTTCTGCCCTGTCTTGGGATCTTCCCATTCAAAGGCAAAAAAATTCCTACTTTCCTTCCTTTAAATCTATCACACTAAACCATTTATGGTCATGAGGGATCTTATTTAATAACGTATAGGGATTTGGCACCACTGGGTGCCTGACCTGTTCTATTCGATTCAATGTTCTCAAATCCTGCAACAATTGATAGGTTCCGTCGGATTTTCGCACTGGTAGAGTTAGGATATTATAAGGAGACATACATGTCTCCAACAGTCCATCTCTAGCCCCTCAATTACTGGCTGCAGTCCTCGTTTACCTTCTATGGAATTGGGATATTGTCGCTGATAAACAACGTCCCCTTTCCTTTTTAAACATATTTCTAGGGGACGGATCTGTATTTTTCCACGATTATCTTCTCTAGCCCATATAATAGGGTCTATCTCTCTCTCCACATCTTCTGTCAACATTTGTACAACTAATTCTATTTGCTGAATTCAAATCTCCAGTCCTAAGAGGATAATTAAATCTCGCCCTAGTTAGTTACTTCCTATATCAGGTATACACAACAGTTCCCCTGTGACCCTATCCTTAGGACCTTCTATCATCATAGGTTCAAATACTGGAACAGTAAATCCTTTCCGTTTTACGCCGGAAACAGTAATTGACCGTGTTGACATTCCTACTTTCTTTGGTTTAAAATTCAGCGATGACCGTGTGACCCCCGTATCTACTCGGAAGACTACCTCTTCCCCACAGGGTCCCACCTTCAAGTTTATCAAGAGTTCCTGGTGGGTCCCCGACAGCAGGAACCCCTGACACCCCTATTCTTCATCAAAATTCATAAGCGAAATTGCCCTTTCTTCCCTTTGTGTATCAGGACATTCCCGCTTAAAATGCCCGAGTATCTGCAATAACAGCACCCTGCCTGTGGAGACTTCCATTTCTGCCCCTGTCGCCCGAACCCTCTATCAAATACTCCCCTTGTCCTCTCCCTCTCCCTCTTCCTCTCTGTCCTATATGTTGCCACCCACCACTCCGGTTGCTTACTATTTGTTCTATTCTTTTCTTGATAACATCATCAATCGTAGCTACCATCATTTTTGCCTTCTGTTTTTGTGTCTCATCCTCTCTCTTTGCAAACACTTTCTGTGCCTCTCTTAACAAATCATCTAATACTGTTTCACTCCTCCCTTGTATCTTCAGTATCTTTATCTGTGTCTGGCCATGCCTTTAACACAAAATATACTTTCAAAAGACCCTGTGCCACTGGGTCCTCAGGGTGAACTCCAGAGTATTTCAGCATTGAGTCCCTTAATCTTTGCAAGACAGCTGAGGGAGTCTCACCTTTCGCCTCTTCAACTTCAAAGGCTTTAGTCAAATTCTGCAACATCAGAACTGCCTCCCTTATTCCTTTTAGAATCAGGACTTTCAATTCAATCATTTCTTCCCTATGCTCCGGGTTTTGATTTTCCCACTGGGTGGCTCTGAGGGAAAACTCCGTCTCTCCCTGTTCAGTATCCCCATCTCCAATGGGAAGTTCCCTGTCCCATATTTTAATGGCTGCTCCTGGTATATAAGTCCCCTTTCTTCCCCAGTAAATAGTACATTCAAAATGGACATTAACTCACTCCAAGTATACAGACTGGGCTCCAAGAATTGATCAATTTATTCAGACAGCCCTACCGGCTCCTCAACCAGGACCTTCATCTCCTTTTTAAATGTTCTGACCTCCCCACTGTTGAAGGGGGTACTTAAAAATCCAATCTCTTTGTCCCCTATTGGTACCTCCGAAAAGGTATAAGTCTTTATATTCTTCCCCTTTTTTGTTTTTGATTTTCCCCCTTCGGCTTTCGTTTAGATACTCCAAAGACCTCCTCTACGTCTACTTTATATTCACTTCCTTTTGTTGTGGATTGAGGGTCGGGAACAACAACATCCCAGTCCACCGCCCCTTCGTTCTCCTCTTGTGGATCATCCGTTCCCTGTCCCTGTCTGTCTGTCTCTCCTCCTCCCCCATTTTCACCTTATCTGATTTTATGGTACGGGGGGGGGGAGCGGAGTGCAAACAGGAAAAACGATCCCAGGAACTGGGTGGGGCAGAGGGGGAATAGTTTGGCTTTACTACCATCATTCCCAAACTGCCCTTCCAACAGGACGCATAGTCCGCCGCTTCTTGACTAAAAGTTTGTTTTTTATTCACATACAAATCTAAATACTGACATACCCAATCCTCATCCGAATCATACATTGGCCAGAAGACAGCTGGATGGAGGATTGGTTCTTTGGTGCATACTAACCAACAATATTCAATCATTTTCTTTTTATCTTTTTCCCTTGTACAAGTGTTACTTGTCCATTCCCTCAACATCCTCCCCAATGGACTTTCAGGAGGAA
>NW_025206330.1:1336-5148 GCF_004010195.1 Chiloscyllium plagiosum | reverse complement strand
TCCCAGTGTCCAGGGCCAACCACTCCTCCCGGCGATGGAAGAATATCGCGGAGGATCCCCCAATTGTGAGAAACTAAGCCCACTCACTTCAATAATTTCATGCGAGACAAGACATGAAGCAATCAGTATGCTTATTATACGCTTGCAAGCGTGGTCCCTGAAATAGACTCGCAGAGTTTAGCAAGTACATCGGATTCACTACTCCAAACCCGGTGCGCATTACTATTGTTTCTCTCTTGCCTTATCCGGCCTTGTGCATAACAAAGTACAGGTTTTACTTGGCCTTTTCACCACATCCTGGCTGTGGTCAACTGTTAGGTATATCCTCCTTCAATGCGATCCATTTCCGCCACTTGTGACATTTCCTCCCTTACCCCAACCATATTGAACCTTAAGACCTTTTAATTGGGTTTCTTTTTTGTTTGTTTTTTTGCAGAAATGGGAAATAAATGCTTATAACTACTGCTTGTACAAACATATCTGGCTTACCTACACCCTCACAGCACCTTATCTATTTATCTGTACCATCTACCATCGTTTGCAGGCACCTTTCGTTCTTTATGCACATTTTAGCTAATATGAAAACAATTATATATTTCCTTCACATAGGTTTCATTCTTGTTGACTCAGCTCTTACTTGAAACAATTGTACACTGGTGTGAGTTCATTTACCTTGCATAAGTAATTATGATTGTAGAAGCAACACTACTTCACCTGTAACCCACAGTTGGTAGTGTAGTGAACAAAGAAGAACAAAGAATACAGAAAATGTGCAGCCCAGGAACAGGCCCTTTGGACGGCCAAGCCTCAGTCGGTCCAAATCAACTACCTAAACATGTCGCCCAATTTCTAAGCATCCGTATCCCGCTGCTCCTCACTTACTCATGCATAAATCCAGGCGCACCTGAAATGAATCTACCATGCCTGCCTCTACTACCTCTGCTGGCAACGCATTCCAGCACCTGCCAACCTCTGTGTAAAATACTTTCCATGTCTATCTCGCTTAAACGTTTCACCTCTCTCATTGAACGTGTGACCTCTCGTTATTGAATTACTCATCTTGGAAAAAAGCTAATCTTTAGTCACCCTGTCTGTACCCTTCATGATATTGTAGACCTCATTCAGGTCCCAGCAACCTACTCAACCTCTCTTCAGAGCTTGCATCTTCCATACCAAGCAACATCTGCGTAAACCTTCTCTGCATTCTCTCCTAAACGTCCACATAATTTTGGTAATTTGGATACCAGAACTGTACAGAGTGTTCTAAATGCGGCCGAACCAAACTCCTGTACAATTTTAGCAGGACTTGCCTGCTCTTATACTCAATGCCCTATCCGGTGAAGGCAAGCATGCCATATGCCTTCTTGACCACTCTATCCACCTGTGCAGTCACCTTCAGGGTACAAAGAACCTGAACTCCCAGATCTCTCTTCTCATCAAGTTTACCCAAGGCTGTTCCGTTTACTGTATACTTGGCTCTGGAATTAGACTTCCCAAAATCATCACCTCACATTTGCTTGAATGGAACACCATTTGCCAATTCTCCGCTCAACCCTTCTGTCTCTCTATATTCCCCTTCATTCTTTGACAGTCCCCTATCATTTCTGGCTTCTCCACCAATCTTTGTGTCATCTGCAAATGTAGTGGCGAGATACTGGGCTAGCAACCCTTGGAGATTGGAACATGGCAGTTGTTCATCCCATGCAGCAAGGAACGACTTTTGGAAGATTTTTCCCAGTGAAGTACCACTGTTTCCTGATGTAGATCAATAAATCAAACTTTTTTATTAGGAGTCATGATTTAGAAGTTTACTAACGAAACATAGTTGTGTAGTTGACTATAATGAATAATGTCAGGGAACGCAGGGATGTATCCGTCAGGTGGAAAGGAAAAATGGTGAATGGAATTGAATCCAGACCAATGAGTGGTAGTGAATTTGGGGAGTTGTAACAATAACAGTGAGCATTCTGAGTGGTGTAGAGGAACAAAGAGACCTTGGAGTGGACATTCACAGATCCCTGAAGATTATTGGACAGGGAGATCAGTTGTTCGAGAGGTTTTTGAGTATTTTCTATTGTTGACCACAGACTGTGGATGATATTCGATCTTTAGCAACCGCCAGTTTAGAAAACAACTAAAGGAATGAACACAAGTCTGGTCCATGCAATAATCTACATTTTTAAAAATTGAAAGGTGAAAGATAGAATGCTGAAGTATAAATCTTTGCCCATCAACCTACTGCACCACTCAATGAATTTACCACTGATTCCCCTCCAAGTCATGCCGGTATGTGCCTTGGAGGGTAATTTGCAAACGGTGAAGCTTCAGTGCATCTTCAACCTTGTCCTTATAGTCGGTACAGTTTTTGAGCTTTGAAGGTTCTGTCAACAAAGCCTGGATGACTTATTCCAGTGAATCTTCTGTGTGGTGCACTCTGCTGCAATTGTGCCTTAGCAGTTAAAGGAAAAAATATTCAGGTGTTGAAAAATGTACCGTAAAGTGACTGCATTGTCGTGGAGGGTGCCCAGTTCTTTCAGTGGCATTGAAGCTGCACCCACCTAGGCAAATGGAGAGGGTTTTGTTAAACATCAAATTTGTGCGTTGCGGACGATGTAGGCTTCACGGAGACATGAGTTGAGTTAATAATCAAACAAAGTCGACCCGCAGACAGGTTTTTGTCGTCAACTTATTTATAGGGGTGGTCAGGTTCCATTTCTCCTAAATACTAGCTCCCAGGACGATTACACGGAGGAATTCAGTTACATTGAAGCCATTGAATGTCAATCGAATATGATTAGATTCTCATTTGTCAGAGTTATCTTTGCTGTATTTTGTCCTTCTGCGGGTCAATACGATTCTAATCGCTTTCTGATTTCAAGGTTCAATTCCCGTCTGCGCCTGAAATTTCAACCCGTTTCCTCGCCGAAATTTCTCCACCTGCCTTCATTACATGTAAGGGACAGCGCAGACGGACAAACATGTTGCTAATTTTGTATACAGTAGAACTTCGTGGAATGATTGGTTAGGCTGGGATTATTATCCTTGAAACAAAGGGGGCGGAGGGGAACTTTATAATTACATAATAACAATTATAAACGTTCAATATTCGTAGGATCTTGACAGGGTACATACGGGCAGGTGGTTTGCCCTATGCTCTGAGGAGAGCACCAATAGACATAATCTCAGAATTAGATATTGCCCATTTAATTCAGAAATGAGGAGTAATTTCTTTGCTCAGGGGTCAAAGAATCTGTGTCATTTTCCAGTAACCGCTGTTGAGACTGTGTGGTTGGGTATATTCAAACTGTGCCAGAAAGTTAATCAGAAAGATGATGAAACTTTGTCGAGCTCAGTGAGCAGAAAGGAATCCAAGATTATCAGATGAACTATATTAAAAATCACACAACACCAGGTTATAGTCCAACAGGTTTAATTGGATGCACACTAGCTTTCGGAGTGACGCTTGTTCATCAAGTGATAGTCAGGTGACTATCACCTGATAAAGGAGCATCGCTCCGAAAGCTAGTGCGCTTCCAATTAAACCTATTGTACTATAGCCTGGTGTTGTGTGATTTTTAACTTTGTACACCCCAGTCCAACACCGGCATTTCCAAATCAGATCATCCATGAGTTTGTGAATGGTTGAGCAGACTCCTTGGGCTGAATAGCATACTTCCATTTGGTTTAACATTTCGTCTAACGCCTTATTTTATTCATGAGTTCAGAATTATGAGGGGATGTGATGAAGTGACAGAAAAGGTTTATTAAACAGATCAGACAGATCAGGAACAAGGCTCATAAACTCAGGAAGA
>NW_025206330.1:0-916 GCF_004010195.1 Chiloscyllium plagiosum | reverse complement strand
TACATGTGGTGAAAGTCATGTATGAGAAAGTTCCAGAGCGGAATCGAATCCACGCCATTGTGTTTCTGCTTTCACGAGAATTATAATAACAGCAAATTCCAATAAATAGCCATGCTGGTCAGAATGAATAGCTGTCAGTGATACATTCTGAGTCAGAACTGAGTCAGAATGAAACAGGACAAGAATTTTCCGTCAAATTTACATCTACATTTGACTCATGATTACTTCAGTCACTTTCTCTTTCAAGTGAAGAAGCAGCCATGGTGAGTGAAATAAAGGCGATGTTGTCGCTCAATGTCCTTTCTCATATGGCTGCACCTGAATTGGATTAAATCTCAAGAAATGCAGATTTGTTCGTTTCATTTTAATTTTGCTGAAACCTCACAATGTACATTGTAATAATCATAAGTGAATTAGATATATCTCATTGGAACGATTAATGTTGTATTCAAATTTGTTCTGACTTTATTGCAGCTTAAGGAAAATACTGCATAGAAAAACAGAGGGTTAAAGTGCAAAAGAAAACCCACCAATTTTGTTGCTCGTTGCTTTGGCAGATTTAACTGAGTATTAAATGGACAAAACATCATGGTGCTTGTCCTCACATCTTTAAAGCAGGAAGTCGATCTCCAAGCAACTGGTCACTTCCTATTCGTTGAGTATTAAATGGACCAAACATCATGGTGTTTGTCCTCACATCTTTAACGCATGTCATTAAAGCAGGAAGTCGATCTCCAAACAACTGGTCACTTCCTATTCGTTATGTAATATCTTCCCTTCACAATAAATAAAAATCCACTCAGTTCCATTCACAATGCTATAGGTGGAATATTATGCCAAATCTTTCAAAATGCAGAGTTTTGGAACCGAATCTTATTCAGCGGCACACATTAAAGAAATTTCTTTACATTTAAAG
>NW_025206329.1:8518-11471 GCF_004010195.1 Chiloscyllium plagiosum | reverse complement strand
TGGCCTGTTTCCACACTCTATGGATCTGGTAAATCTCCTCTGGGCCAGATAGGCTGGGACTGTTTTTTCATTTGAACATGTAAGGTTGAAAGGTTGAGGGTTATAGATAAAGCGAATGGCAGATGGCTTTTCCGTAGGATGGGAGATTTCAAAACTTTGTGGGTGGGGAGATGGGGGGTGGGGATATTTTTAAGGCAAGAGAAGAAAGATGTAAAACAAACCAGAGGGGCATTTTTTTTTACAGAGAGGGTGGTTGATGTGTGGAATGAATTTCCCAAGGAGGTGTTGGATGCGGGAGCAGTTATAGAATTTAATAGACACCCCTACATAGGAAAGGTCTGGAGGGGTGTAGCTCACCAGCAGGCAGGTAGGACTAGTTTAGTTTGGGATTGTAGTCAACATGGATTGTTTCCGTGCTGTGTGACTCTAGGACTCAACGCATCCTCTCCAGTGCAGTCTCATCCCTCAAGATTCCAGAACAATACCTTGGGTAGTTACTGAGCAAAGTTTGAAATTACTGATCATGAAAACGATGGCCTTATTTGACCCCAGTCCTCAAGGGCTCCCAGGTGCACATGAGGGGTCTGTGCGTGTGCGCGTGTCTGTGTATATGTGTATGTGTGTGTGCATGAGAAAGTGCGTGTGTGTATGTGTGTGTGTATGAGAGAGTACGTGTGTGTATGTGCGTGTGTATGTATGTGCGTGTCTATGTATGTGTGTGTATGTATATGCGTGTCTATGTATGTGTGGGTGTATGTGTGTGTCTATGTATGTGTGTGTCTATGTATGTGTGTGTGTGTACGCGCGTCCGCGGCATAGGGGGATGTGAGCGGGTGGTATTCGGAGATTCACCTGGAATTGCCTAAATACCTGAGGCTTCCTGAATCCCGGGGCTGTGGAGCTGGTCTGTCAGTGATGGAAGAGCCGTGGGAGTCCCTCGTGTCTCACTCGAGCAGATCCAAGGGAGTTGTGTGTTTCCGTACAACCGTATCCATACTGTCTCTGTGTTGTCCAGGTGATGATACCTGTCCTGCTCCCCACCGCCTGGAGCCCATGTGTGACCTGAAACTCGGAGATCGTTGCAGCGGAGATGAAGACTGTGATGCCTGGCAGAGCTGCTGTGAGAGCAAATGTGGTGTCAGTGGTGTGCGTGTGTTTGCATATGCTTCTGTGTGTCTGTAAATGTGTGCCTGTGTGTCTGTGCCTGTGCATATGTCTGTTTGTGTATCTGTGTGTGTCTGCATCTGTGTGTCTGTGTGTGTCTGTATGTGCGTGTGATCTGTATCTATGTGTGTGTCTGTGTGTGTGTGTCTGTGTATTTATGGGTGTCTGTGAGTGTGTGTGTATCTGTGTGTGGCTGTCTGTGTGTATGAGAGTGTGTGTGTGTCTGTATGTGTGTATCTGTGTATGAATGTGTGCGCGTATCTGTTGGTTTGTGAGTGTACATCTGTGTGTGTATCTCAGTATGTGTGTGTCTGATGTATGTTTGTGTGTATGTGTGTCTCTATGTATCCACGCGTGTGTGTCTCTGTGTGTGCATATCTGTGTATTTATGTGTGTCTGAGAGTGTGTGTATCTGTGTGTGTATGAGTGTGTGTGTGTGTGCGCTCTGTGGGGAGGAGGGGTGGGGAAGGGGCCCTGCACATGACACGGTGCCAGGGTCTGTGATCACTCCGGACTCTCAGACCTGCCGATGTTCAGCCGCACGCTGCTGTCTGTAAGTCAGAGGAGAGACACAATCTGGGCCGTTCCTCCCACCTGACCTCGCCGCCCAGGAGGAGAAAGACAGTTCCCGAACTTTCGGTGACTCCGAATTTGCTGCCGGGTGGATCCAGAGGAAGTCCGCCAACGGTTGAAATTGCAAGTCTAGTATTGCTGACTCCCTCCAATTTAGGGAGGATTGGGATTGTACAAGGGGCTCCCTTGAAGAGGGGAGCTTCCATGGGGAACCCCCGGTGTGGGGGAGATTGGGTGGGGATTGGGAGGGGTCACAGTCACTTTCTTCAGTATCTGTAGGCTGCAGGAATGAGAAGATGTGTGAAAATCCCCTCTCTGTTAGAGCGGTGTCTGGCAGGATGCGTTGATTAAGAGGGACAGCAGAGGATTGTAATTTCCTTAAGACATTGCGATCAGTAGCACTCAGAAAGGGAGACACTTGTAAACAGATTTCTAATCACGATGGGGTTCAAGTATTGTCCAGGGGTGTGCAGGTTGGGTGGGTTGGCTGCGGGAAATGCAGGGTTATGGTTGGGAGTGTGGTCTGGGTGGGATGCCCCTCGGGGTTCGGTGTGGACTCGATGGGCTGAATAGCCGGCTTCCCACACTGTCGGGATTCTATAAGAGTTAAGTGGAGTTGAGGATTGTCAGATAAGTTACAATCCCACTGAATGGTGGAGAAGATAGGATGGGCTGGGTTTCTCTGCCGTTAATGTTTTATGATCTTACGGATGTTTTCTGAAGAGCTCTCAGCAACACTGTGTCCGGGAGCCAACGACAATGTCAGAGGCATTTAAACTTTGGAAGTGGAGGGTCCATCCAAACTCCATGTCAATTTCTCTATAGATGACTGGAATGGAATTAGGCTCAAGTTTACGTTGGAAGGACAAAGCCGCTGGTAAAGATTATGGATTTGCAGGGGATCCAGAATCGAGGGGAGGAAACAGTAAATCTCCAAAACATCCAAATCAGCGGGAAGTGTTCAAAAGAAGCCATTTTATTGCCCAAATGCGCGAGAGAATCGATTTCTCCCCCAAAAAATCGAGCCACGGAAGACGAAAGAGACAAGAGACAATATAAAAAAGAACAAAGCATACTGCCATAAAATACTGGAGAATGCGAGAGAAACTACAAAGGAAGTGAAACAATCAGCAGGATTCACACCCACTCACACTCACTCACACACTCACACTCACACCCACACACACCCGCACACACCCACACCCACACACACACA
>NW_025206329.1:0-3905 GCF_004010195.1 Chiloscyllium plagiosum | reverse complement strand
CCAGGGAACAGGAGAATCGACGTTTCGGGCATAAGCCCTTCTTCAGGAATTGATGTACAAGTTAGTCCTGTTCAGTAGCTTCACTGGGTCGACACCTCATCTTCAGGGTGCTGCTCCTGGCATACCCTCCTGCACTCCCCATTGAACCAGGGTTGATCCCCTGGCGTGATGGGAATGGTTGAGTGGGGGATATGCCGTGCCACGAGGTTACAGATTGTGCTGGAGTACAGCTCTGCTGCTGTTGGTGGCCCACAGTGCCTCATGGCCGCCCAGTGCTCGATCTGTGTGAAGTCTGTCCCATTTAACGTGGTGATAGTGTCACACAACACGATGGAGGTTATTCTCAATGTGAAGGCAGGACTTTGTCTCCACACGGATAGTTTTAATGGTCACTCTTACTGAGACTGTCATGGACAGATGTATCTGCAGCTGGCAGATTGGTAAGGGTGAGGTCAGGGATGTTTTTCCCTCTTGTTGGTTCCCTCCCCACCTGCTGCAGACCCAGTCTAGCGGCGATGCCCTTTAGGACCCGACCAGCTCGGTCAGTAGTCCTGCTGCTGACCCACTCTTGGTGGTGAACATTGAAATCCCCCACCCAGGGTACATAATGTGCCCTTACCATCCGCACTGCTTCCTCCAAATGTTGTTCAACATGGAGCAGTACTGATTCATGAAACTAATCCCAACATTCCTTGCATATTCATGTCCTTATCTAAAAGCCCCTTCAATGACCCTTCTGTATCTGCTTCCATCACCTTGGCAGTGTGTTCCACACTCATACCACTCTCTGGGTTTAAAAACCTTGCCCCTCACACTTCCTTTGAACTTTCCCCCTCTGACCTTGACTGCACACCTCCTAATATTAGACATTCCATAGAACGTAGAACGTCAAACAGTCCAGCGCAGTACAGATGTTGTGCTGAGGGTTTATCTGAATCGAAGACCAACCTAATCTACACAGCCCACAATTTACTGCTGTTCATGTGCGTGTCCAGCAGTCACTTAAATCTCCCTAAAGTCTCTGACTCCACCACTGCTGGCAGTGCGTTCCACATACCCACCACTCTCTGTGTAAGGAACCTACCTCTGACATCTCCCCTAAACCTTCCTCCCATCACCTTGAAATTATAATTCCTCATGACAGCCATTTCTGCCTTGGGGAAAAGTCACTGGCGATCTCCTCTATCTCTGCTTCTCATTACCTTGTACACCTCTCAAGTCACCTCTCTTTCTCCTTCTCTCCAGTGTGCAAAGCCCCCTGTTAATGAAAGCCAACACACCATACGCCTTCTTAATAACCCTATCAACTTGGTTAGCAACATTGTGGGATCTGTATACGTGGACCCCAAGATCCCACTGTTCCTCCACACTGCCAAGAATCCTGCCTTTAGTCCTGTATTCAGTATTAGACCTTCCAAAATGAATCACTTCACTTTTATCCAGGTTGAACTCCATCTCAGCCCAGCTCTACATCCTGTCAATGCCTTGTTGTAGCCTGCAGCAGCCCTCGACACTGTCTACAACCCCACCGAGCTTTGTGTCATCGGTTAACCTACTAGCCAACCCTTCCACTTCTTCATCCAAGTCGTTTATAAAAACTACAAAGAGCAGAGACCCAAGAACAGATTCCTGTGGGGCACCACTGGTCACCGACCTCCAGGCAGAATACTTTCCATCCACTACCACTCGCTGTCGTCTTTTGGCCAGCCAATTCTGTATCCAGACAGACACGTTTCCCTGGATCCCATGCCTTCTAACTTTCTGACTCAGCCTACCATGGAGAACATTATCAAAAGCCTTACTGAAATCCAGATACTCCACATCCACTGCTCGACCTTCGTCACATCCTCAAAGAACTCAGTAAGGCTTGTGAGGCATGACCTGCCCCTCACAAAGCCATGCTAACGATCTTTAATCTAATATGTTTTTCCAAATAGTCATAAATTCATTCTCATGGAATCTTTTCCAGTACCTTGCTTACCACAGACGTAAGACTGACTGGTCTGTAATTCCCAGGGATTTCCCTATTCCCTTTCTTGAATAGAGGAACTACATTCACCTCCCTCCATCCATCTGGTACTACTCCTGTGCAGAGTGAGGATGTAACGATCATCACCAGAGGCGCAGCGATCTCCTTCCTCACTTCCCGTAGTAACCTTTGATATACCTGGTCCAGCCCTGGGCACTTACCTATCTTAATACCTTCCAAAATTTCCATCACATCCAATTCCTTAATCTCAGTCTGTTCAAGCCTATTAACCTGGTCCACGGTGTTCTTGCTATCAACATCTCTAGTTAAAAATCACACAACACCAGGTTACAGTCGAACAGACCCTTACCCTCATGTAGACCCTCTGTCAAACGCTCACATGTACACTCCCACACTCACACACTCACAGACTTATACCCCTTTACACTCACACACACACACGCACACACACACATAGAAGTTTGTGGGTGAATTTGTACCTGCAGAATTATATTTTACTTTGCTCAAAAATCGCATGAATCTATGTAAGTTTCTGTAATCTGTTTTATTTTAGCTTAGAATCAGTCTGAACCTTGTGGGACAGACAGCCTCACACAGAGCAGCTCACACCTTCAATGCATTCTCTGGGCCGACATGGCACCAATTGTTAAAGTTCACTTGAGAATGTAACTTTTAAAAAAAGTTTTGTGATTTACATTTGAAAGAACTGAAACCAACGTGGTTATTTTAAGAGGTGGGAGACTTAACAAGCAATCAGTGACATCACACTGTAAACGTTTGCTAGAAATTCTGTGAATTATGATCTTATTCTCCACTACCACCTGATGAAGGAGCGGCGCTCCGAAAGCTAGTGTACTTCCAATTAAACCTGTTGGACTATAACCTGGTGTTGTGTGATTTTTAACTTTGTCCAGCCCAGTCCAACACCGGCATCTCCAAATCTTGGTGACCTCTCTCTAGTGAATACTGAGGCAAGCAAACTCGTGGAGGGCCTCCCCAATCTCTTCAGAATCTAGACACAAGTTCCCTCCACTATCCCTGATCGGCCCTACCCCCTCCCTGATCATTCTCTTATTCCTCACATGTGTAGAACACCTTTGGGTTTTCCCTGATCCTTCCCACCAAGGCTTTTTCGTGCCCCCTCCTAGCTCTGCTCAGTCCATTTTTTGAGTTCTTTCCTAGCTACCCTGTAATCCTCTAAAGCTGTGCCAGATCCTTGCTTCCTCAGCCTTAAGTAAGTTGCCTTCTTCCTTTTGATGAGAAGCTTCTCTTCTCTTGTCATCCAAGGCTCCTTCACCTGACCATTCCTTGCCTGTCTCAGTTGGACAACGTTATCCAACACCCACAGCAAACAGTTTCTGTTGTGCGTTTTCTGTAGAACAACTGTTCCCATTTTACATTCCCCAGCTCCTGTCTAATAGCAGTATAATTTCCCCTCCCCCAATTAAATACCTTCCCATACTGTCTGTTGCTATCCCCCTCCATGCCAATGGTAAAGGTGAGGCAGTTGTGATCACTAGCGCACCCAGAGATCCGACACCTGACCTAGTTCGTTGCCAAGCATCAAATCCAATATGGCCTCCCCCCCCAGTCGGCCTATCTACATATTGAGTCAGGAATCCCTCCTGGACACACCTGACAAAATCAGCTCCATCCAGACCATCTGTACTAAGGAGGTTCCTATCAATGTTGGGGAAGTTGAAATCACCCATAACAACGACTCATTTCAACTGTGAGAAGAACATTCTGATTGTCAGCCTGACTTACATATCTCATAATTTTATAGGCTTCTATCAAGTCTTCCCTCAGCCTCCACTGCTCCAGAGAAAACACCCGGAGTTTTTCTAGTCCCTCCTTGTAGCTCATTGCCCTCTGATCCAGGCAGCATCCTGGGAAACCCCTTGTGCGCCCTCTC
>NW_025206328.1:0-11470 GCF_004010195.1 Chiloscyllium plagiosum | reverse complement strand
ATCATAGTCTCAAATTGACCTACTGCAACCAAATTGCGCTTCCAGAACTTTATCTAAATGTCTTTTAAACGTTGTAACTACAAGAAAAAAATATTAATTATTCTTCAAAGTTCTTTGGAGTCTGGTTCCTTAAGACTGGAAAGTAACTGTCGTAACCGTAAATATTTAAAACGAGACTGGAATAGGAATAAAAATGGGCCACTTCATGTCTATTGTAAGGAAAATATTAAAATCATTCTTAAGGATTGTGACAACTGCACACATGGGGCATCGTGATGGATCAGCTTCGATTCAGGAAATAATCTTTGTGAAAACCGTGGAGTTTTGTGTTTTTGAGGCATCCATAAATAAGAACCAGTGGGAGTGTTGTATTTGAATTTGCTGAAGACTTGTGACATGGGTATTGATAGTTAGAACGAAGAAATGTGGATCCATTGGATAAGAATGGAAGGTACTACATGGATTGAGAATTGTTTAGGGTGAAACTATGCAGAAATCAGCGCTCATTTCTGGACTTCAAGCCCTTACTCACGGAGTATCAGGTGAATCATATGGACCAATTTGCAAGGCAGGCAAATGACATAGATGTGGGCAGAAAATAGTTTGCGTCTCATTTTGTACTGATAAAATGGTGCGTGGTTGGGAAATGTTGTTTTCCAAAAGGACCTGAATGTCTTTGAACATGTGTCACCAAACACAGGACATCCAGGGAAGTACGTAATGACGGCAAGAAGAGTTATGTTGTCTTTCATTGTAAGATGATTTAAGAATGTAAGTATAGCCGTCTTCCTACAGTTGTAGAGCTTTGCTGAGAGAGTATTTGGGGTATTGCGTACTGATAGGATCTCCTTTGTAACGAATGATCACCTTTCCACAGATGCAATTGAACCGAATATCAACAGAGTAATCCCTCGGATGATGGTACCACGAAGAGAGAGTGAATAAACTGAAAGTTTAATCCATGGTGCTGTGAGAGAAGAGATGATTGTGTTGAAACTTTAGGATCAGAGGTGATCAGTTATTTCCAAAAGAGACATTGTTCAGTGAGAAAATCCATACTTTACTCTGGATAGTTAATTCCGAATAGTTTGTGTGCCTCTGTAGAAGCTCACGTCGATTGAGAAAGAAGTGTGAACGAACTCCCTGGGATTAATGTGCAATCGGTGTGTGGCACTGCACTGAACGTCATGTTGTAAACAATCCCAACCACAGCCACAATATTTGCCTTCTGTCACAGTTAGCCATTCCCACCAGCTTCTGACCCGCATGGAGCACATCAGTTTGTCTTTGAAAGACGCAAGGTGCCTCCTTGAGATTTCAAACAAAGCCTCTCTTCAGTTTGAGAAAACCACGATTATGCCCCACGTGTGTACCATAAGCAATGGAGGTACGAGGAACAACGTGGGACACTCAGTCTGTGCAGCCTCTGCTCCATTTCTTTTTCATGCTGGAACATCGAATACCTCATTCTGTCCTTGTACAACTGACTCAAGGAATTGTGTGGCCTCATTTTGTTCCTCAGCACGTGTCTTGAGGTGTTGAATCATTTCTTCCTCGTTCAATTGGATAGGACTAATGACAAGATTAGGTTTAACAGCTCGATGTACTAACTAGTGTGACAATGCTGTAGTTTTCAGAGGTTGTTTTGTCCTGGTTTCTTTTAGGAGAGAGATTGAACGAGAGGTGAAGAATTGGCTCGTTAGGAACACTTGAGTTGACAGCTTTGGGTTGCCTTGGGTTAATTTTAAAGCAGACTGAACTGATGTAGCGAATTCGTACTGACTAGAATATCTGGTTATGGTTCTTCAGCAATGTCAGACGTTGTTAGAGTGTTAACAGTGCTGAAAGTTTTAATGCATGCATCTTGGCCTCTAATATCTCTCAATTTTATCTATATGTTTTTCTTTTTTCCTACTGGACTGGAGAAGTGCATATGGCAATCTGTGTCTGATTTCTCCTTTTTAAAAAGTGGATGGAAAACTGTTTTGGAATAGTTACTTAGTAACAGTTAATATACCTGTTATTGTTAAGTTTTCCAACAGAGTTAAGTTATTCTAAACTTCTTTCTTTGGTTGTATTTTAGGTACAGTTTTTAAATAAAATGTGTTCTATTTAACGTCAAGTAATCAGACCAATCACATCGCATCTGCAATAGGCACTTCAAATTTTCCTTTAGGCTGCCTTCCTGAAATACCTTTCTGGGTGTCTTGTCTGTTCCATAACATTAGCTTTCCTCTCGTCTTGCGCAATAGGCTGCAGGGACGGAATGGGCTAGCTCCCTCCTTTACTGATAGTTTCGATGAGCTGAAAAATGTGCTTCTGGAAAAGCGCAGCAGGTCAGGCAGCATCAAAGGAGCAGGAGAATCGACGTTTCGGGAATAAGCCATTATTCAGGAATTCCTGAAGAAGGGCCTGTGCCCGAAATGTCGATTCTCCTGGACCTTTGATGCTGCCTGACCTGCTGCGTTTTTCCAGCTACACATTTTTCAGCTCTGATCTCCAGCATCTGCAGTCCTCACTTTCTCCTGATAGTTTTGATGAGCCGAATGGCTTCATCAGTTCCTGAGAAGCAAATGAGCTCTTCCTTTTATTATGGAAATTAACAGAGTCTAAAATTGCTGTTACATGACAGTTACCTCTTCTTTAACAGTAGAAGCTTGAATAGTGTCCAGGGCTTGATGCAAGTGGATACAAACTGCTTCAGGAACTAAGTGGTGGCACGTCGATTTGAACATTGTGTCATCTTTCATGAGCATTCTCACTTCTGATCTTAAGATGGAGGGGTACGAAATTGATAAAGTAGCTGAAAATGTATGTGCTGAGTGAGCTACCTTGAGGATCTCCTGCAGACACGTCACAAGACTAAGAATGTTAATGTCCATGAATCACAATATTAATCCTCATGCTTTAAATCACTCCAGCAATGGGGATTTTAGCAACCGATTCCCATTAGGCTCAATTTTGTTCAAGTTCCTTCATGCCATCCTCAGTCAAATGCTGTTTTGATAACATGGTCATTCACGGTTACCTGTACTTTTGTCTTCACCTTTTTTACACATAGCAGTAGGTCATGAAGAAGGGTCAGGGAGTGTTTTCTTCAAGCAGAGGTTTGCAAAAATCAGAAAGGTTCTATTCCAAAGAGTTAGGGAGTGAGATTACTGTAAGTACTTAAATCAGACGTAGAGGGAATTTGACATGTCAGAGAGTTGAACGTGATGAAGAATTGGGCAACAAAGAGCATCTGAGACCTTGAGCAGATCAGCCATGATTTGAATGAATGATGTGGATTGGGGATCTACACCCTGTTCCTGCTTCTGATGTTCTTACATACTGTTATTGGAAAGTTAGTGGTTGCTATTTTCCTGGGATGTCTATTATTGAATGTTGCAGTCAGGGTGACCAGAGAATTTCATCAACCATCGCCTGGTGAGCAATGCAGCCTATGTGGAAAGTGAATTTGAGTTTATCACATGACCAAGAAATGAATTACATACTGCAGCGAGGGGATCTGTAAAGAGAGATTAGATAGTTCCTTCACAGCCAGATTCGATTTTCATCACATTTTCTAAACCAGCGAAACCGTGTATGACAATTTTGTTTTGATGGAAGGTCTCCTCTTCTTCTGTATACCAAGGTATAGGAGTAAGTAGCCTCCAACTGCTCCTGTCTCGCCGGTTTGAACGACTGAATGGAACGTAGGAACATAAGACTGAGGAGCAGACTGCACATGCACTAAGATCGTGGTTGATCAGGTTCTGGTCTCAGTCCCATCTTCCTGTCTGTATCCCATTATCCGTGACCCACTGGTGTGTCAAATACTGAAATAGTTCAACGTTGAATAAATGTAAACAAAGAGGCACAATAAATATCTGCGAAAGACAATTCTCGCTTCAAAGTCCATTTGAGAGTTTCTCTTAATCCCTGTATTAAACACATGCAGCACGGAAACAGACCCTTCTGTCCAACTCGTCCCTGGTGAGGATATCCTAACCTATTCCAATCTCAATTGCCAGCAATTAGCCAATATCTATATAGAATCATAGAGTCACAGCATTGAAACAGACCCTTCAGTCCAACCAGTCCATGCTGACCAATCCGGTCCCAACTGCCACACCCTCCCCATATCCCTCCAAACCCTTCCTACTCATTTACCCATCCAAACGTCTCTTAAATATTGCAATTGGACCAGCCTCCCCCACTTCCTCTGGTAGCACATTGCATAACAGTACAACCCACTGTGTGAAAAAGTTGCCTGTTAGGTCTCTTTTATATCTTTCCCTTCTCACCCTAAACCTATGCACTCTAGTTCTGGACTCCCCGACCTCAGGGTAAAGACTTTGCCTATTTACCATATCCGTGCCCCTCATAATTTTGTAAACCCCTATAAGCTCACCCCTCAGCTCCAGGGAAGATAGCCCCAGCCTGTTCATCCTCTCCCAATAGCTCAAATCCTCCAACCCTGGCAACATCGTTGAAATGTTTTTTCTGAACGCTTTCAGGTTTCACAACACCTTTCCGACAGGAAAGATACCAGAATTGCACGCAATATTCAAGCAGTGGCGTAACCAATGTCCTGTACTGCCGTAACATGACCTCCCAATTCCTGTACTCTGGCCAATAAAAGAAAGCATACCAAACGCCCCCTTCACCATCCTATGTACCTGGACTCCATTTCATGTACCCGTCCAGAAATGTTTTTAATGTAATTGTACCAGCCACCCCCATTTCCTCTGGCAGCTCATTTAATATACCCACCATTGTCCTTTGAAAATGTTTCCCCTAAGGTGCTGTATCAATCTTTCTCCTTTTTAACTTAAAACAATTATTCCAGTTTTGAACACCTCCACCCCGGGGAAAATGACATTGTACATTTACTCTCATCTTGCCTCTCGTGAGGTTATGAACTTCTGTAACACCTCAACCACCGACATTCCATGGAAAATAAAAAGCTGAACCCTACGCACTCTCAACCTGTAGCTCAAAGCCTCCAGTACAGGCAAAATCCTTGTAATTTTTTTTTGCATCCTCTTAAGTCTAGCAGCATATTTCCTTTAGCACAACTAACCAAATTTTATGCAGTGATCAGAAAACTGCCTCACAAGCGTCCTATTTACCTGCAACATGCCATCGCAACTCCTATACTCAAAGTGCTGACCAATGTAGCCAAGCGTGCCAAATGTCTTCTTCATTATTCTGTATACCTCCGACTCCACTTTCAAGGAATTATGAACCAGTACTCCAAGGTCACTTTGATCCGCAACACTCCCCACAAACCCATCATTAACTGTGCACGGCGTGCGCTGGTTTGTCTTTCGAAAATGCAAAACTTCATTTATCTAAATTAGACTCCACCTGGCACTGCTTGGACAATTGTTCCATCTGACCAAAATCCCGTTGCATCCTAAGACAATCTTCGCTGTCCACTACTCCACCTATTTTGATATCATCTGCAAACTTGCTAACCATGCCTCTAAAATTCACATCCAAATCATTTTTACAAATGATGAAAAATAATGAACGCAACAGTGATTCTTGTGGCATTCCACTGGTCACAGGCTTCCAAGGTTGAAAAGATGCAATAATCCTCTACCACCATCGTCTTTCTTCTGTCCTTATGCGATTTTTGTATTCAATTGTTAGATTCCACGAATCCCATGTGACCTAACTTTAAAGATCTGTCTTCTATGTGAAACATTGTCGAAAGCTTTGGGAAATCTACATAAACAACATCCAACAACATAGCCGTCATCAATCTTCTTTTGCTGCTCTTCAAAAAATCCAATCAACCATAGAGAGACGATAACCCACGTGAAAAACCATGTTGACTATCCCTAATCAGTCCTTGCCATCTCAAATACATGTACACCCTGTCCCTCAAACTCCCCTCCAACTACTTACCCAGCACTGATGTCAGAGTCACTGGTTTTTAGTTTCCTGTTTTTTCGTTCACTGTTTCTGTTTCTCGTCCCACGATTCCACTGATCAAAATAAATTTTCAATGTAGCCAAATCGGACATATGGTTAGTAATATCGTTCGGAGACTGGGTCAGGTTCAGTGTTGGAAACAAGTCAGCCAGATTTCTTCAATATGCTAAAATAGCCAGGTTATGACCAAAGCAAGTTATTCTAAATATGATGAAAAAATGAATGAGAAACAGCGTAGGTATTGCAGAAATATACATTGATGCTTCTCTTTCTAAAACAATTGTGGAATATACACACACACTGCACACACACAGACAGATCGACAGTCAAACAGACAGACCGACGGAAAAACAGACACACACACATACACACACACACACACACACACACACACATACACACACACAACACACACACATACACACACACACACACACACACACACACACACACACACACACACACACAAAATCTCTTACATACAGATTCTCACTCAGGCACACATGCACAAAGGCACTCAGACACACACTCTGACACAAAACCTCACGCACCACCACAGACGGGTGCACTCACGAACACACAAACCAATATGTGCTGTGATGGACAAGACTAGTCCCGCATAAAATAATTTAAGAAGGTAGCCTAAACATTATTTTTTTCCTTATTTTAAAGGCAGATGTGAAGTGTATGATGCAGATGGTCAAACCACTCGGAATTCAGAATTTATTTAAATACGACATTTGAAGCACGAATAAAGGAACACAGAACTCATAATAACTTAACTATTTGAGAACTCAACTGACTCGATTCAGAAAATTAGCAAATTAACTGCTCCAATTCCCGCAACATCCTGTAAACACACCCATTGGTAAAAGGTATTTTCACACAAAGACTCTTACAGGCAGGAGAGATTTCAGAGAGAACACATAGGCAAGAATCAGTTGCTAAGACATGTAATCTTTTTTTTTCTGCCGCACCTTCTCTGCTGCCAGCAGCTTCAAGGCGAAAATTGAACCAAACTAGAAAAAAAACATCTGAACTGGGTGAATTGGCGTCTGCCCTGTCGTTGTTAAAGTCGACATTTCTGTCGCTCTACTTTTACGAACTTTCTTAGAGAACAAGAAACACGGACAAAATAATCTTGTTAAAATGAGAACATCATCACAATACGTAGTCTATCACACACTCAGGCACACGTACACACACACGCACGCATATATATATCCCTACCAATCTATCTTTCTCTCACAAACATACGCGCGCACACACATGCACGTTTCCGATGATGAACAGAAAAAACAAAATATGCAGAGAGTTAACTTGAAAGAACGTTAGCTAACTATTGTTTGAATTTAAGACAGAAGGAAAACTAAGAGATTAACTCAAATGATATTCTGCCTGTAAAGTTGTACTGCTCACAAAAGCTGCTTTCAAAGGGATTTCCTCCTGGAACAGTTGGATTTTGCTGAATTCGCTTTGTTTCAGTCAGTGAGGAATTTTCAATAAATACTCATCAGGAATCCTCCACGTGTCGAACATGTCGAACAAAGTATTTTAGTTTGCACACATTGCTTTGATGAGGAAAATGAAAGAGGCAGGGAGCATGACGCCTTTCCTTCTTAGAAGGGATATATTTCTTCCCTTTCTGAGTTGAATCACACAATAATATTACGTGATCCTAAAGGGGACCATGTGAGGTCTCAATGAACATACTCCGAACTGTATCAATCCATCACATCCCCTGTTCCATGCAGGTGTATCAATTGCTGCGGTCGTACACAGAACCATTCCCTTAGCAAGAAATCTCCCCACTTGATTTTAAGATGTCTTTATAAGTGAATGTCTTCACATTATCTGTGTTAAAATTAATGCATCGCGCTCTTAAATTACTTATCCTAGTTTATTCTAGCATTCAAGAGGAAATATCCATTAGGTGTTGACCAGTTACACTCTCCTCACTAAACATGATCAATAAGGGCATTTCTCACGCTCAGGTCTAATCAGTTAACCCTTCATAACATCATGCCTTTATCGTAACAGAAATATCCTTGAAAAGTTCAAAACCAATCGTGTTTTGTTTTCGTTTAGGGTATCATAACCTCACACAGTGCCTCAGATGTGGTCTCAGCAAAGCTCTGTGCAGGAGCAGAAAAACATCCCTAACATCAAACTCAATACTTTTTTTTTAATAAAGGCATCTTTTCATTTGACATCCAAACCACTTGCGGCTTCTTCAGAAAAGAAAGAGCTGATTTATGTACCAGGATACATGAATCTCTGTATACCACCGAATTCTGAAATCTCTCTCCATTTAAATAATTTACAGATGTTTTATTCTTTCCCCAAAGTACAAACTTCCCATCACCGTTATTGTGTTTTTTTGTGGCTGAAGGTTTGCTCACAAAACGTCCCTATCATTATTCCTTTTCAGACGCTTTGCATCCACTTGAAATCTTATTGATTAATTTTCTGGTGTACTCTGGTGGTAAATTGATCTCCCATTCATTTGGCCCCTTCAATCCAAATCATTAAGCTACACTGGAAATTGTTGATGACCTCATGTTGATCCACGAGACACTCCGCTACTAAAAGCATTCTAAACGGAAAATAAGTAATAATCCGTACTCAGAATTTGCTGTTAGCTAACCAAGGCTCTCCCGTACCTGTGTCGAAACCTAGAAAGGTTGCTTGGACTCTTCTTCTGATGTTTAATGTACTCATTTTATAAATTCCTGACCAACACCTTAGAGAGGCAGAATGGTATCCTTCTGCCTCATTGGATTTATTCCTGACTGGCTGAATGGGGAATTCCTCAACCTTTGTAACAGCCTAGAGGTGTGAAGTGAGAGAGCAAAGTTTGAGTTTGGAACAGCACCTGGTTATTCGGTCCCTCGAGCCTTTTGTTCTATGTAGAAAGATTATGTCTATTCTGATTGCGGCTGAACTTTCATTCCAAATAAAAAATCTCACTCCTATCCATCAAAGGTCGGTCGTGATCAGCCTTGAATATCTAAGTTATACAGTCTTCACTGTTCTCTGGTGATGGAGACACCACGGACAGCACAGCCCGATCGATAATCGAGCATTCTTAACTTAATCTTAAATGGTAAACCCCTTAGTATTAACGTGTGCTAACCGCAAAGCAAGTTAGCTCTTCTTTTGACAAAGCTGGACACATAAAACAGGAATAGAATTGAGCCGTTCAACTCCGCAAAACTATCCAATATGCCAATTAACTCTGTGCAGTAAAGTATTTATTAAATTCTGCATTTTGAACAGTTAGCCAGAAAGACAAAGTGCTTTCAAGACAAAGACAAAGATACAGACTGCCCTCAGATCTGCTTTCTGAAAAGTACTTTATCCATAAAAGACCAGTGAAGCAAAAGACGGAACAGAAGAAAATGGAAAGATACAATGGGATCATCAGCTGAGACCTACAGCTAGCTATTCTTGAAACTTGTTTTTTTTGTCATACTTTAACCGATTAAAGTCGAGGTGAGCTTTTTTGTGTTTATGATTTAAATTAGCAGAAGGATTTACCCTGTGTCTTAAAAGCAGTGAGTCCCCGCCCTCGTCTGTTCCTTCACTCACTGAGTCCCTGGTCGCTTTCACCCACTGGGGACACGGAAGAGATCGTATGGCATCACTTTAAATACCACAAACACGCCACGCATAAAGATACACTCAAAAACTAATAGAGACATACATTTAAAGACAGAGCCAAATACAGACACGCAGGTGCACCGTTGAATGCGAAAACACCAATAGCGGCGTGCAGAGTCTCTCAATATTAATGTTGCTCCATGCTGATATTTCATTGGTTTTATATGGTATATCTCATTGTTTCTGTTGTTCACTTGGCAGCCTGTCATTCATTAACTTGTTCGGCGGGGACTGTTCCAACATTTTTGTTGCTACTTGGGGAGTTTATCAGTATTTCACGAGCTCATACAGTGAGTGTGTGAATACTTGAGATGTTCTGTGGGACTGTGACTCCATAACAATTCCAATGCTTCTGAATGGCAGAAGATCTGGTGGAAATGTAAAGTGTGTGGAGGATATTATGGAACTGCAACAGGACAGGGACAATTAAGTTTCGTGTTCAGGTTCACAGCACATGAGAATCAATGCAGATCAGTGTGAGGCGGTGCACTTTGACAGGAAGAATATTAAAAACTAAACTATAGAAAATAGGATGTCCAATTATAAAGGGGAAACAGGAGCAGGGGGCGCTGTATACGAGCACAAATTACTGATGATATCAGGACAAGTGGGAAGCGCAGTAAATATCACAGATAAGTTATTAATATGTGAGGTGTTTTCAGAATGGAGTGTAGGAGGGAGAAACCCTGCTCATTTCCAGGGAGCTGATGGAGCTGATGTCTTGTGAGCCCATACTCATGCCAAACGAGACCATCGAGATAGCATTTGTACCGGCTTGACACAAAAGGGGAATGGCATCACGGCCATCATTTCTAAGTTGTGACAAGGGAAACGGAACCTGCAGTGGGATTAAAGTAAGAATTGACCTTCACTGAAAATTCCTCCTTGTTCAATCGGTGGGATGTTGATGTTTCAGAATCTCCGCATGAATAAATTAGGGTGCGAAGGAGTGGCCCTGCTGTTAGTACTGATACTTGTGTGGAGGGGGGCGAAATGGTGAGGTGTCCACAGCATGAGCGTTGTTCGAGGTTAATGGCTATAACAGAGAGACAGTCAGTCTGAGGGTGCAGCGAGAAGACGGCAACACTTATCCTGCTTGACCTGTATTGTTATACCTTTCTTCAGACTGCAAATACTGCACTGAAGTGGGTGGTATGCTCAGACTATATTCGGTGGGTCAGATGATGCTGCCTCCTCTGGGAAGGGAATGTGCCTCCTCTGCCCTCGCCCATCGAACAGGCCGTCCGTGTCTCTGTCAACAAACTGAAGCCCAATTGCACTTTACCTTTCATGTTCAGGGTAAACCGTGCAGGGCAGCTCCGAATGACAAAGCTGAACCGTGTGTCAATTGGTCTTTTAAAGATGGCACCGGTGCCACGGTTCACAGAATATCCATGGGCATACGGGCTTCGGCGAGCACTACTAAGAATGATGTATGGGAGATGCTAACGAAATCTTTACATTTCTACTTTCGGAAACCTGTGAATACATCTTTCCATGACGTTCTCTCTCAATCTCCTCCTCACTGTCTGTATTCAAAACTTCAAAACCCCTGCCAGTGTTGATATTGAAACTGATTCCCCGACATCTATCTCCGGCCGTGATTGTCATACCCACAGCGCCTCATGATATGGCAAAATGGTGATGTGGAGATGCAAATAGATGGGTGCTGCATATCCTGTCACTTCCAGTATGGGTTCCAATGTTCCTCGTGCAGGGCAGTGATCTAACACAGTATGACCGAGCAATGCACTTACGTGATGTACACAGCTCTGCATACTGTGAGCATAATTGTTCCTGGTTTGCAGATCAATTCATGGATATTCACGGCTCATCGTACTGGTCAGCTATCTCATCCAGATTTAAAGGTGAATGCAATGCT
>NW_025206327.1:9827-11469 GCF_004010195.1 Chiloscyllium plagiosum | reverse complement strand
CTCCTATTTGTCTCTATACGCCTCGGCTCATAAACCTCATTTCAAATGAAGAGTTCTTGCCTGAAACGTCGATTCTCCTGCTTCTCGGGTGCTGCCTGCCCTGCTGTGCCTTTCCAAGTCCACACTCTCGACTCAGTGGCGAGGCAGTGGATTTCTGTTGGGGACTGAAGATAGAGGCCACACTGTTGCACGATTCAATTGTAGGAAATGTCTGCTCCAACAGGACAGGATGCCAGAGAAGTCCGGAGAGTGTTTGACCTCGAGCGAACAGGGATTTGATGGTGATCGCATCCACCTGTTGACCTGCTCCTTCTCAGAAGTGGAGGCTGTGTGTCTGAAAGATTCTGGCAAATTTCTTCAATCCTAGCTTCAGGCACAATCCAGAGTCTGTGAGAGACTTTTCTTCTTCTATTGATTTTAAAAATATATATAACATCAATTTCACAGCATATTAGAAGGGAAAGTTTTAATAAACAATCACTCCACCATGATAAGATGAAGTCACGCATTTTATCCGAAATAGAATTTGTTCAGAGTTTGAACATGGAAGGAAAAGGCTCCGGTTACGGTGGGAAAGAATCGTTCACTTGTGTGTGTGGACAAGGCTTCTGCTTGCATCAGAGCTCACAAACTACAATTGTAGTCATATTTAAGTGAGAGTGCAGACAAGTGATGATTCATTTCTCCATCTGAGCAGAAATCCCACGAAAGCAATGATACCTGGAACAAGCTCAATGTGTGGGAAGGGATAAACTCCTTCTCTGACCTACTGCGACACCTGCTCAATCACAATGACGAGAAATCATTTCAATGTCTGGATTGCGGAAAATCCGATAAAACGTCCAGTGATTGGATTATCCAACACCATGTTCATACTAATGAGAAAACTTTCATCTGTCCAGACTTTGGAAAATATTATCAGACGTTGTGTAGTCGATGCACGGGAAATATACGGACACGAATGTAAGTCCTTCAGAACTTCTGGGGTCCTGGCGTCCGATCCACGTGCTCACACAGAGGCCAGACATCTTCAATTCCACAACTGTGGGATGTGCTAAAAATGTCCGATCGACGTGAAGTCCCATCAACATTGCTGCCAGATCTTTTCAACGCCCAGACCGTGACAAGTGTAGCAAATGTTCTTGGGGACTGACGTGGCATCAACGTGTTCACAAAGAAGAGACCCTTTACATGCTGAGGTTGTGCTAATCACTATACAAGTTCCTTGGGATCGTTTAATAATGAACGTCTTCACATTGTGGAGAGACCGATCAAATATCCAGTGTGTGGGATGTGCTCTCCAGTCTCTGCAGGTCTGATGTTCCATCGACATTCTCACAAGTTGAGAGACATTTCAATTGTTTTCATTGTGGGACTCGGTTCGGGCGATCATCTCAACTCTCAGTACACCAGCGAGTTTGCAGAGGGCAGAACGTATTTACCTGCTACATTTGAGAAAAACAGTTAGCTCACTCATCGACCCTGCAGAGACCGCAGAGAGATCCACTGGGGGAAGGAATTCACTCACTCATCGAGCCTGCTGAAACAGCGAAGTTGTTACATCTCTCAAATGCGATTGGACTTCGTTGGTCGTGACATTCAGGACTGAAAGCAAAGTTTTAATATATTAGATAAATGTCAA
>NW_025206327.1:7352-9813 GCF_004010195.1 Chiloscyllium plagiosum | reverse complement strand
GGAAGTAATGAGCAAGTGAGAAACATTATATTCTGAGAATTTGATCAGCTTGAATTCGCAGCAGGCATTTGTCAAGGTGCAGGATTGGAAACTGCGATAAAAGAATCTATGGTTTGAGGGGCAAAGTACTGGAATGGCTTGAGTTTGGGCTGACTGGCTGAAAACAGTTGGGTGATGGGGTCTTTTCCAGGATGGCAGCGCGTGACGTGTGGGGTTCAGCAAGGGTCAGTTTTGGCACCACGACTATTCCCGTTATGCGTGAATGATCGGGTCAAAGGACCTGAGAGTGTTGTTGATATTTTGAAGAATACACAACAAAAGGTAGAAGGACAGATCGTTTTGAGGAAGCGGGCAGGCTGCAGAATTACGTGGACTTGCTGAATGCTTCGATAAAAAAGGTTGCAGTTAGAACACTGTGTGGAAAAGAGTGAGGTCATAAAGTAATGGCATGATTAGAGGCATAGACCATTTTGTGACGCGGAAAGGCTTCAGAGATCTCTCGGTTAAAGGCACTTGACAAATCTAGTTGAGGTTTCTCTGATGTTTAACATGCAAGTTCTGTTGGCTGTTAGGAGGGTAAATGCAATGTTTGCATTCATTCAAGCAAGTTAAGAACCAACTGCAGAGGTTTGCAAATGAAGCGATAAGAGGCTCTCGTCAGACGCATTTTGATTATCTTGAATAGCTTTTGCCCTCATGTCTAAGGGGAGATATATTATGAGTGGTGGATAGGAGGTTTACAATGGCTGACACAGTGGTGAGCACTGCTGTCTCCAGCCTCAGAAACGCTGGTTCAATTTCTTCGTCGGGCGACTGTCTGCAGTTTGCACGTTCTTTCCGTGTCTGCGTCAGTTTCCTCCACAGAAGAAAAATACGTTGTTGACGTCATTTTGCCATGGGAAATGCAGAGTTACAGGAATCGGGTAGAGGTGTGAGCTTAAGTGATCTTCGTATGTTTCGTTGGTTCTTCTTGGGCTGATTTGCCTTTTCGCACATTTTCAGGATTCTATTAGAACAACGTTGATCGCAGGGATGATGGACTTGTCGTATAAGAATTTTTTGTTAAAAAAAAAATCACAGTTTCCATGTAAACATGCGATATCAAGTCAATCCCTTGAACAATATGAGGAGTGGAGGGGCATTCTTCAAAGGAAATCAAGAAGGCAAAACGACCATATTAGATAGCCTTAGCACATAAATTTAAGGATATAGTAAAGATATTTTATGAGTACTTTCAGAGCTAGAGACCAAATAGGATCCCAGAAAGGTGCAAGAGCTCACATTTGTCTTGCACCTCAGCAGATGGGAGAGACACTAAATGTTCATTTCACATTAGTGAACGAAATGGAGGCTACAAACATTGATGTTTTGAAAGTGGTTCACATTGAAAAGAGGAAGTTCCGGAAGACTTGGAAAATATAAAGTTGGATATCTCTCTGGGATCTGATGTCGTGCAGCAAGGGCTTTTTGGGAAAACAGGGAAATAAACTGTTGGGCCGTTGGTAGAAATATTTACATCATCTATTATTGCGAGTGAGTGCCCAATAATTAGGGTGTGGTTTTGTTGAGGAAGGGATGAATGGAGAAAACTGAAAATGATAGACCTGTGAGGCTTGCTAAGGTCGTTGTTAAGTTGTTGGAAGCAATTCTGAACAATCGAATTTATAAGTATTTTGAGAGACGAGGAATGAATAGGGCTAATCAGTTTGGTTTTGTGCGAGGAAATTTCTGTCTCACAAACATGGTTGGGTTTTTGGAGGGCGTAACCAAGAATATTGATGAGGACTAAGTGGTAGGCATTGTTCAGATGGAAACTAATAAATCCTTTTAAAAGGTTCCACAAGGTTGATTAATTTTTAAAGTTCGATAACATAGAATGGAACGTAAGCTTTACAATAAGATATAAAATTAGTTTCTTGGTAGAAGGCAGTGTTCTGACTGGAGGACTGTTACCAGCTGTGCTCCACAGGGTTTAATGCTGAGCCCACTTTCCTTTTTCATTCATGCAAATGATTTAGATAAAAATGTATAAAGCATGGTCAGTGAGTTTGCAGATGAGAACAAGATTGGTAGTAGAGTGGACAATACAAAAGGTTATGTCAGGTTGTAACAGTAGATTATTAGTAAAAAAAACTGAAGTAATTTATTTGATTTATTTGATTTCATGTTGGAAATCAAATGCTGTACCCAGCAGCTCGAACGAAATCAGAAACACTCTGGTCAGAGCAAACGCTCACAGTTGAGGAAGTACCCAGGAATCAGGGTGATGTTCCTGAGCAATTACATGTGTGTGATAATATCACCCAAATGAGTACACAGCATTTGGGTTTGCGCAAACAGGTGATCTGGACAAAGAATGTGAATGTCTGTGGATAAATCAAAAAGGAGCTTTATCAGAACAGTCAAAGAAATGCGGAATATTACATCTAAGATCAGGGTGGAGAAGTTGAAGTTGTTCTAC
>NW_025206327.1:1861-6434 GCF_004010195.1 Chiloscyllium plagiosum | reverse complement strand
GGATCTTCGCCACTGCACCACTAAATTTCTCTGATTCCAGACCTGGGAACCGGTGTGAGGTGAGTGTTCAACAGTCGTTACTACGTTGTCCCGTAATAATGTGAAACTTCGTTGTTATTTAAACCTACATTTCAAAATTTGTGCACTAGCGCCTGTACATTTCATCTGTGCAAGAAATCTATTGAACTCAGTCTTCAACATTCTCAATGATGGAATTTCCACAGCCACTGAGGACATCTAAGATGACGGTTCATTCCAATCTCAGTGGGTGGTCCTCTTGTGCATGTGGTGCTGTTCCTCGTCAATCTCAGCCATTGCATTTATTGCTTTCACTGTTGGTTATTATTTCATGTGATCGTATAGTGGCTCATCCTCTGCATTGTGGCCGAAGCAACCTCCATTCAAATCCAAGTATCAGTAATGCGCATTTGTTCCATGTTACTCCATATAACCTGTGCGAAACAGACGCAGAAAGGGAACATTCAAATTTAAAGTTAAAATACTCTATACGGTGATGATTTTATTGCTTCAAACTTTATCTCCACCCAATCTCGGAGATGTTCTCCCTTTCTAAATCACTATTCTCCCTTTTCATCCCTCCTCACTGGGGCATTGCACAAATTAACATTCGCTTTCACATTGACACCATGAAGTTAGTGTTGCAGCTGTAACTCTTGATCGGTGAACGTGCCCCAATGCCGTTGGGGACCTTTAAGACACTCAATGCAATCAGATAATGTGGTTGGGATTTCATTCCTCATGTATAGTGTTTGATTTGCATTGACCAGAGATCATTGGAGCACTGGGTTCATGAGAAGGACACAGAAAAGTTTCGAGGGAAAGAGACTTTATTGGAATAGACCAATATTTGTGAATTCCCCACATTTATTTCAAGTTTTGATTCGTCTCTCGCTAGATTATTATGTACAATTCTGCAATCCACGTAACAAAAGCGATATGACAACTGTGGAAACGTTGCAGAAGTGATTTGCCAATATATTGTCTGGATTGAAGAACTTCAGCTATGATCGAGTTCAGACAGGCTGGCCTTATTTTTGTGAGAGCAGGAGAGATTGAGAGGAGACAGTATTGAGATGTAGGAAATAATGAGGGGCATGGATTGGATAAACTTAATGAAAAAATTCTCTATGATGGAGGGATCAATCGAAAAGTAGCCATAGATTTAAGGTAAGAGTCATAAAAGTTCGAGTAGCTGTAAATAAAATAACTTTATCAGCCTGCGAGTGGTTGGAATCTGGAAATCACTGTCTCAATGCGTCAGAGCGGCAGAAATTCGAATAACCTTCAGAGATATTTAACTGTGAATTTGTAATGCTTAAGGCATACAACGTTAAATGATGGAAAATTGGATGAGGCTAATCAAGCAGGTGTTATTGACAAGAGCATGCACAAGTAGCTTGCAGCCTCAGTTAGCTCTGACACCCACCGTGTGGCGTTTCGTCACCTCAGTTGTCACGTGGGAGGCCAGGGCTCATATTCCCGCTGGGGCGGCTCTGACTTTTTCTGGGGTTCAAGGTTTCTGTAAAGATCTGTAGTTCTGGTGAAGGGTGCAGATGGTGTGGGGATGTTCGGTGGTTTTGGGAAGTTGGTTTGCAGCCGTTTCCTCCGCTTTCTTTGTGATATCTTCAAGGCAGATGAAATTCGTGTGAAGCGCTGCTGTTCTGCAGCATTTCGAATTGGTTTGATTTCCTTCCCACTGCTTTCAGTTGCTGGTTCTTGTCGTTTCTTTGCATGTCCCAATATGTTGGGTCCAGATCAACCTGTGTTTTTGATGGAGTCATTGGATGATTCTCGTCATTCTAGAAATTCTCTGGCTGCACTCTGATTAGCTTGTCCTATTATGTTTGTGTTGTACAAGTCGAATTTGTTGTCCTCGACATCACGCTGCATTGCTAATCGGACCAGCCGGTTGTGTTGTTTACTGGATCCTCTAGTAAAATTTTGCAACAATAGATATTTCCGCAGATTCATTGCCAAAATCAACACAAGGAGGACATGCCATTACCCAACACACATAGTACGCATCATTATAGGTAAAAAAAGGTTACAGCACGTAAAGCCAGACTCCTCTGACCACTTGGAGTTATGAGAAAGCATAAACCGAAAGCGCCGTTTGACAACAACTCACCAAAAAAGGACCCAATATCCACCATATGCAGTACAAATTTGGACAAACAATGTTGCACGTCGTGACTGTAGGAAAAATTATAGAGGACAGACAACTCACGATACGCATTGATGAAGATCAACTTGACACGAATCACCACTGCCAGGTGTCCTGAGTACTTTGAAAATATGTTGCTGGAAAAGCGCAGCATGTCAAGCAGCATCCAAAGTGCTCCAAACAAAACATCCCAGATTCTGGAATCTCTTGACAAAGGAGGTTTATATATCTCTGTACATGGTGCAAAACAGAGGATTGTGAAAAGTTTCTGGGAAAATGTTGTCACTTTAAAAGTTTAGAAATCTTTCCATCCTTTCGGAGGCCGTTACTTTGACTCTGATGTTCTCCAGATATGAATTGTTCTTGATATTGATGGATTCACGTTCCTGCAAGTCAGGTTGTCAAATCTCATCTCAGCTCCGGGGCAAATAGAAAACGCGGGAACAGATACGACACTGAAAGGCTGGAAGTGAAACAATCCCCGTAGGAGGATAACTGGTTTGCGGTGTGATGGGTGTGTCTGTAGAGTGTGGGATCAGACTATTCCCATGTCTTCACCGTGAACTTAACAGTATTTATTTTGGAAAAGTAACGCTAATTAAGGACGATTGTCAATATGGGAGGAGCAGGATGCAGCTTGCATTCGGGGATCATTGACGTCATTGACGCTCTGTGGCGACGTTCGTCAGTGCGTACAGCTCATCACTGAGAGGTTGCTGTTTTCCCACGACTCAGGAACAGAGGAACAGCGTCTCCCACACCATCTGTTTTTTTTTGGCCGAACAGTTATCTGAGTTTTTACCGAGGTCAGGAAAATATTCCTCTTCAGGCTCGAAGGGAGAAACTCCCAGTTTTAGGAGAGTTGTATCCTGGTGACATGTATGTGTCTGCAAAGTGTGAGATCAGACTGTTCCCATGGTCCACAATGAATGCCCCAGAATTCATTTTGGAAATGTCAAATCAATTGAGGGCAATTTTCATTCTGCAAAGGGCAGTAGAAAGCTTGAGTTCACTGACAGTCTGCTTTTGGAGATACTGCGAGGGGCCTGCAACAAGGGAACACCCCAGTCACTGAGGAGCAATTAGTCCTCTCATTTGGTTGTTAACCTAAAAGAGGGTGTACCCACGCATGGAGCGATCGCTGTTCTTATCCACCGAGTAGCAATGCAGAGTGATGTCGAGGACAACAACTTGTACAACACAAAAATAATAGGACAAGCTAATCAGAGTGCAGCCAGAGAATTTCTCTTAATAGGGTCAGGGATATGTATCCAAACGGAAACCAAATCCAATGAGGAACCACAAATGCGTTTCTGTATTGTTGAATGGCAAGTGAAGGATTGTGGAAACTCGGAATTTAAAACAAAAACAGAAACTGCTCAAGGAACTCGGCTGGTTTGTCAGTACCTCTGAGAGAAGATAGCATTCTGAGAAACTCCTGAAGAAGCTCTGAATCGTTGTCTCTATTTGTCTCTCCCCAGATGCTGCCAGATCTGTTTAGTTTCTCCTGCAATCTCTCCATTTCTTTTTAACTGAATAACCGTTTCAACCATCGAGATTGTTTACACAGACCACACATGTCCTGACATTTAACATTGTCGAAATTGTGGTGATTGAATTCAAACAAACCGAACAGTGATTGCCTATCCCTCAACTCCACAGGTAGGGACAATTTGAAACCAGTTTCGTTGCGCGCTTCGGCAGTTGTGACCACGTGGTTGAGGCGATTAGTATTAAATCCACTGTGGATTCCTCACGCAGTTCAACATTTTGCGTACTGTGACTGAGAGCCGAGCGGGAACTCGAAGAGTGCTTGTTCTCTGCATTTGTTTGAAATTGAAATCGCAGGATTAGGTGAAATGCGTATAACTCAGATAAGGAACGTTATGAACCTGCAACCAACCGCCTGTCAGGATGGAAAAGGCAGAAAACTCCAGAGCATGTAAGACCCATTTAGTTGTACACTTCCATTACTGAATATGTTTGCCCCTCTGAATCAAGTGACGCCAGATTGGATAAGAACAGTTCAGGGTATTGTGTTGGACTGGTGCTGACTTAGTGGGCCAAAGGGTACTGTTGTGCAAGACAATTCCATGGCCAGCTGTGAGGAGGTCAGTTTGTGAAGTAAAAGGATAATCTTTGAAATATGTCCCTCGGCGACGAAGGTGTCGAAGCTCCTCTCCCCTGATCTTACTGTCAGTCATGGTATTCATTGGGACATCTCAATTGGTAATAACTGTTACGGTGCATATTTGTGGAATCGGTCCATATGATAATCAGGACGATAAGACCTGATATCTCATTACCCAGGCGAGAGCAAGCCCGTGCAGCTGACATTCCCTGGCTCTGCTTTTGAGATAAAGATTATTTTCTCAATGTGCCTGTGTT
>NW_025206327.1:0-986 GCF_004010195.1 Chiloscyllium plagiosum | reverse complement strand
CGTGGGTTTCCTCCGGGTGCTCCGGTTTCCTCCCACAGTCCAAAGATGTGCAGGTCAGGTGAATTGGCCATACTAAATTGCCTGTAGTGTTAGGTAAGGGGTAAATGTAGGGGTATGGGTGGGTCTCGCTTCGGCGGGTCGGTGTGGACTTGTTGGGCCGAAGGGCCTGTTTCCACACTGTAATCTAATCTAATCTATGTCCTCATTGATCTTCTTGGTTACGCCCTCAAAAAACTCAATTAATTTTTTGCAAAACCATGCTGATTATCCCGATTCATTCCTTGAATCTCAAAATTCAAATAAAACCTATCGTTCAGAATTGCATCCAACAACTTACCCACGACCATAAGCAGACACACAGGTCTACCGATCCCAAGCTCCTTAATTAGTTCCTTTCTAAATAAAGGCATAACATTGGCCATCCTCCAGTCATTCGGCACCCCACTCGTAATAATAGATGATAAAAATATTTCTACGAAGGGCTAACAGTTTCTTTCCCTAACATCCCACAATGTTCCGGAATTCCGGAGATCAAATCTCAGAGAAATATCCAATTTCATATTTTCCATGTCCTCCACCACATTCCCTTTTCAATGTGAACTTCTTTCAAACCATCAATATTCAGTTGTACCCGCCATTTTGTTCTCCAAGGTGTAAACTGACGCGAAGTGAACATTATATGTCTCTCCATCTGCTGAGATTCAAGACAAAGGTGATCTGTTTTCATATTAAAGTGGTCCTCTTTGTTCTCAAGTTCTTGATGTACTTGTAGAATCTCTTCAGATTATATTTAACTTTATGTTCTGAGGCTATCTCATATTCTCGATTGACCTTTATGATGTCCTCCTTGAGAATGCCTCTCCACTCCCTATATCGTTCAAGACATTCACTTGATACCATGTGTTTATATGGAAGCTGTCACCTCGTTTAAAAAAAAAAATTATGACAAGGCATAAATCCCTGCGATCAACGTTGTTCTTATGGAA
>NW_025206326.1:10276-11469 GCF_004010195.1 Chiloscyllium plagiosum | reverse complement strand
AAACCCTAATGAGATGGGGAATTCACATTTAAATTCAGAGTCACTGTGCTCTCTGGCTGAGACAGACGAGGCAACATGCAAGCTCAGGGGCAGCAGTCTGGAACAGGGGTAAGATAAAGGAAGGCCCCCACAAATGCCTCAGATAAAAGACAGTGAGGAGCAAGTGAGGTCTGTAGATGCTGGCGATCTGAGTGCAAAAGTGTGGCGCTGGAAAAGCACAGCAGGTCAGGCAACATCCGAGAAGAGCTGGGAAGGTGATGGCTAAATGTAGGTGGGGAGAGGGTGATAGGTCGGAGGGGAGTGTGGAGCGGATTGTTGGGAAGGAAGATGGACAGTTAGGACTCGTCAAGTGGCCGTTGCTGAGCTGGAGGTTTGGATCTGGGATGAGGTGCGGATGGGGGAGATGAGGAAACTGGTGAAATCGATGTTAATTTCGTGTGGTTGGAGAGTCCCAAGGTGGAATATGAGGCGTTCCTCCTCCAGGCATTGGGTGGCTTGGATTTGGCAGTGGTGGCGTCCCAGCCCTTGCATGCCTTTGGGCCTGTCAGAGTGGGAGTTGAAGTGTTCAGCCACAGGGTAGTCGGGATTGTTTGGTGCCTGTGTCCCAGAGTTGTTTCCTGAAACAATCCACAAGACGGTGTCCTGTCTCCAAAATGTAGAAGAGACCACTTCGGGTGCAACGGACACAATAGATGAGTTGTTAGGATGCGCAGAAATATCTCTGCCAGATGTGGAAGGATCCTTTTGGGCCTTTGTCAGAGGTAAGGGGGGAGGTGTGGATGCAGGGTTTACACAGCTTGCAGCGATAAGGGAAGGTGTCGAAGTGGAAGTTGGGTTGGTGAGGTGTGTGGAACTAACCAGACAACTACTTTTGGAATGTGTACTGCTTCCACATTCACTCCGTGACTGCCTGGTGAGTTCCACGCCCCCCCCCTTCCCCCCCACCAACCGACCCGTCAGTCCCTACACCTTCAAATGCCACCGCATGAAGTGTAAAACTTGCACCCACAACTTCCTGCTCACCCCTGTCCAAGGCCCCAAAGGATCCTTCCACATCTGGCAACGATTGTTTTGTGTATCCAAACACCTCATCTACTGTGTCTTTTGCTCTTGCTGGTGTCTCCTGCACATTGCCGAGACAGGACGACAACCGATTCGGGACAGACAATATGGCTTTGTGCATGCGATTTCGT
>NW_025206326.1:8039-9896 GCF_004010195.1 Chiloscyllium plagiosum | reverse complement strand
AGCCGGTTGCTGGCAGGGGGAACTAGATTGGGTTGGGATATCTGGTCGGCAGGGACGGGTTGGATCGAAGAGTCTGTTAGCATGCTGTACATCTCTATGACTCCATGAAAGCAGAGCAGTGAACGGGATCTATGTGGAGTTCAGTGAGGCACTTGACAAGGTTCCTCATGGTAAACTGTTTAGCAAATTAAGATCATGTGGAATATCGGGAGGACTAGCCATTTCACTGTAGAATTGGCTCAAAGAGGGTGGATGGTTATTTTTCTGTCTGGAGGCCTATGACCAGTGGTGTCGCACAAGGATCGGTGCTGGGTCCACTGTGTTTTGTCAGTTACATAAATGACTTGGATGTGAATATAAGAGGCATAGTTCCTAACTGGAAGATGGTTCTAAAGTTGGAGGTGCAGTCGACAGCGAAGAAGCTAACCTCAGAGTACCACAGGATCTTGATCAGATGGACCACTGGGCTGAGGAGTGGCAGACGGATTTTAATTTAGATAAATGTGAAGTGCTGTAATTTGGGAAGGCAAATTAGGGCAGGACTTGTACACTTTATGGAATTGTCCCGTGGAGTGTTGCTGAACGAAGACACTTTGGAGTGCAGGTTCATAGTTCCTTGATAATGGAATTGAAGGGGCACAGGATAGTGAAGAAGGCATTTGGTATCCTTTCCTGTATTGATCAGAAGGTCATGTTTCGGCTAAACAGGACATTGGTTAGGCCACGTTTAGAATGCTGTTTTCACTTCTGGTCTTCCTGCTGCAGAAACGATGTTGTGAAATTTGAAAGCGTTCTGAAAAGATATATAAAGATGTTTCCAGTGTTGGAGGGTTTGAGCTGTAGATAGAGGCTGAATCGAGTGGGGCTATTTCCCCTGGAGCATCAGAACTGAGGGGTGACCTTACAGAAATTTATAAAATTATGAGGGGCATGGATAGGATGAAGAAGTAAGGACTTTTCCCCTATACTGGAGGGTATAGGTTTAAGGAGATGGGAAAGAATTGGAAGAGATCTAAGGGGCAAACTATTCACGCAGATGGTGGTGTGTGTATGAAATGCGCTGCCAGAGAAAGTGGTGGATGTGTGTACTGTAACACTTAAAAGGCACCTGGATGGGTATTTCAATAGGAAGAGTTTGGGAGCAAATTAGCGAAACGCGAGCCAATGGAACAGGATTAATTGGGGATATTTAGTCTTAATAGACGAGTGGGACGGAAGGGTCTGTTTCTGCACTGAACGGCTCCGTGACTCTGTGACTCTATTTGATGCGTTTAACCCTCTCTCTCTCTACACACACGTATCATTCTAATTACCTCTGTCTATATCTCTCTCTCTGTCTGTATCTCTCTCTCTCTCTGTCTCCCCCCACACAGACAATCTCAACCAGAGGAAGCTGCTGTCTCTTACGACAGAGAGAGAATTTACATGCGTTGAGAATTACTTTGTCATATTCTACTGAAGATTTACTCTCCTTGAGGGGTTCACTGTCTCCACCCCAGTGTGCAGGATACAATGCAATGTCTTTCAGTCCCCTCCCAGAAAGCTGTCTATCCCATTGAGATACTGGTGTCAGGACATGAACTTCGTTGGATCTCCCTCAACATTGTCATGTTAATTCTAGCACAGGAAAGCTTGATCATTCCCTGTTTCCTTTTAAGGCTTTTTAAAGCTTTGTAATGTATATCAGAGCAGTTTGAAAATATTAAACATTGACCCCTCAGGAGCCTAGAAGATTCTCTGTCCCAAAATCTACCACCAAACACAAAATTGGCCGAACCGTGGGGACAGTTGCTGAGGTTCCCTCTTGGGATTTTCCTGGAGTCAGTGTGACTCCCAGATATAACTCTCTCTCTCTCT
>NW_025206326.1:5166-6420 GCF_004010195.1 Chiloscyllium plagiosum | reverse complement strand
TATCTTTGGATTTTCCAAGTGAATATTAATTCCATGGGATAACAGAGATGGATCAATTAAAAGACAGAGCAAGACATTTTTAGAGATGGCACAGCAAGATCCCATAGACTGCCTCTCTCAGCAACATCCAAACATTAAACATGTCAGCTGGAAGTTGATTTTCAGGCCAGACATTTTAGAAACCTTTCCATAATGAGGAGGACTGGAATTCCCCCAACACCGGGGAAAAGTCTTTAGCTCTTCACCCTAAGCATTCCCCTCATAATTTTATAAACTTCTGTAAGGTCATCCCTTAGAGTCCGATACTCCAGGGAAAAAAGCCCCAGACCATTCTACCTCTCCCAACAGCTCAAACACTCCAACCCTGGAAACGTCCTTGGAAATCTTTTCTGAATGTTTTCAAGTTGCATGACATCCTTCCTACAGCAGGAAGACCAGAAATGAACACCGTATTCCAAACATAGTCCAACGTATGTCCGATACAGCCGCAGCACAGCGCCCACCTCCCTTACTCAATGTTCTGGTCAACAAAGGAAGGCATACCAAATGGCTTCTTCACTATCCTGAGTACCAAGGAACTGCACTCCAAAGTCTCTATGCTCAGTAACACCTCCCAGGACCTTACCCTACAGTGTCGAAGTCATGCTTTGATTTGCCTTCCCAAAGTGCAGCACCTTACATTTTCCGACATTAAACTCCATCTGACACTCCTCAGTTTATTGGCCCATCTGATCAAGCTCCTGTTGTACTCTGAGTTAAGCTTCTTTGCTATCCACTGCACCTCCAATTTTGGTGAAATCTGCGACTTAGTAACTGTGCCTCTATGTTCACATCCAAGTTATTTATATAACTGAGAAAACACATTGGACCTAGCACCGATCCTTGTGGGACACCGCTGTTTATAGACCTCCAGACCGATCCACTAACACCCTCTGTCTCTTCTCTTTCAGCCAATTCCACATCGAAGTGACTAGTTCACCCATTATTTCACGTTATCCAACCTTGTTATACAGTCTACCATGAGGATCCTTGTCAAGTGCCTTATTGAAGTCCATATAGCTCACGACCACCACTCTGCTTTCATCAATCCTCTTCAAAAATTCTTCAGAAGACCAAGTCAGTGCGACACGAATTCCATTGCACAACGCCATATTGCCTATCCCGAACCAGTCCTTGCGTTTCCCAATGCATGTAACTGCTGTCCATCAGGATTCACTCCAATAACCTTTCCACTACTGATATCAGACTCAGCGG
>NW_025206326.1:2553-5101 GCF_004010195.1 Chiloscyllium plagiosum | reverse complement strand
TCTAGTTTTTCATATCCTTTTCCAAAGTAAACACTGAGGCAAAATATTCACTTATTATCTCCCCATCTCCTGCAATTCTACACATAGACTGATCTTAGAGTGGCCCTATTCTCTCTCCCATTACCTTTATCTTCTCAATGTATTTGTAAAATTCCTTTTCATTCTCTTAAACCCTATTGCCAAAGTTATCCCATGCCCCCTTTTGGCCCTCCAGAATTTCCTCTTAAATATACTTGTACTGCCTTTATACTCTTCAAGGGAGACACACAATCCCTGCTGTCTATTCCTGACATATGTTGCCTCCTTTAAAATGACTAAAACCTTACCTTCTGCAGTCCCCCAGTACTCCCTGCACCTATGCAGGGTGAGAGGGTCAGTTTATTATCCAGTAGCTCCTTGGTTCTGACACTGGGCTTATGTGGTGAGATGTGGTGTGGTGAAAAACACAGGATGGAGATGCTTCAGAGGCAGAGGAAAACTCCGATTGTATTAAAATATTGACAAGAAAATAAATATTCAGAACAACCAGTGTGAGGCATCAAGTGAATTCAGACTTGTCTCACAGCTGTTAACTCCCAAGTTCACCCTGAAGGCTCTAACTTGGTACAGTGGATTTTGACTTACACTGAGCTGTTAATTGCTGGTTGACAAGGGAAAGGAGAGAGAGAGAATAAACACGAATCCCGGGGTCCTCTCGGGTTTCCCTTCCCTGGGCCCTGCCCCACACCGTCTGCCCTGAAGCCCACCCTTCCTCCCCTCTCATACTGAGCTGGGACAGAGGGTCTCGATAACTTCTACCCATCCCCAAAGTGGTTTCTGTTGGTTTGGAGAGTGGTGGATGTCCATGGTACTACCCCCAGTTGGTCTCTCGGCTCTCCAGTCACATCTCACCAGTACATGGAGTGTTGTGGATGTGAATATTGCTCGCTCTCCTTTTCCTGAGTCTGTGACTGGCTGTAGCCGATTTCCTTGATTCTAGTCATACCACTTACTCAACAAACCCGAGAGATCAGGGTTCCCCAGTTATACTGGCTGGAGGTTTCCCCAAACTCTCGCCAAATCTGGATTGGTTCATTGAGCTATTGTCCCTCCTCTCGGGGCTGAATGAGCTTCCTGGGTATTCGATGAGTGTGAATGGTTCTCCAATTAAAGTCAGTGGGTGGACCATAGTTTTAAATGTCCATTATTTCTCTTTGATGTGTGTAGGTTAAGATGTTACGGACAGTTTGATGGCATTCCCATTTAAGACAAACAGATTTGCATGTCGTGAAATTCTCAGTATCTCTGCATCCAAGCACATGACTAAAAGTTGAATGGTTGTGTCATTTTGCAAGCAGCAGAATATCTCTGTTGTTTGCTCTTCAGGCTGGTGCTTATTGTCTTGGAGAGTGTGGTGCTGGGAAGGCACATCAAGTCAGGCAGCATCCGAAGAGCAGGAGAGTCGATATTTGAGGCATAATACCTTCATCAGGAATAGGGGGCTGGAGGATGGGTGCTGAGAGATAAATAGGAGGGTGAGAGTGGGGTTGTGTGAAGGTAGCTGGAAAGGTGATTGGTAGATAATGGCGGGGATAATGATGGTGATAGGTCGGAGCAGAGGGTGGAGTGAAAGGTGGGAGGAAAGATGAACATGTCGGACAGTTCATGAGGGTGGTGCTAAGTTGAAGGGTAGATTAGGGATGAGGTGAGGTGGAGGGCAAATGAGGAAACTAGTGAAGTTGATGTTCATGCCATGTGGTTGGAGGGTCGCAAGGTAGAAGATGAAGTGTTCTGCTTCCAGACGTCGGGGTCTTGGATTTGGCGGTGGAGGAGGACCAGGACTTGGCCACAGGGCAGTGGGGTTTTTGGTGCGTGTATCCCAGAGGATTTCCCTGAAACTTTCCTCAAGTTAGTGTCCTGTCTCCTCAATGGAGAAGGGATACCATCAAGAGCAACAGACACAGTAGATTAGGTGGTTGGATGAGCAGGAAAATCTCTGCCAGATGTGGTAGGTTGCTTTGGCGCCTTGGCCAGAGGTGAGCAGGGAAGTGTGGATGCATGTTTTACACTTCGTGCGGTCGCAGGGGAAGCTGCAGGGTGATGGTGGGGTGGGGGGGGGGGGTGGAGTGGATATCACCAGGGAGTCACAGAGGGAACAATATCTGCTTCCAAATTCACTCCCTGGTAAAGTCCACACTTCCCACCAATCCACAATATACTCCCGGCACGTTCCCTTCTGACTGCAAGAGGTGTAAAACCTGCACCCACACCTCCTGCTCACCTCCGACCAATGTCCGAAAGGATCCTTCCATATCTGGCCGAGATTTTCCTGCGCATCTGAACAACTCATCTATTGTGTCCGTTGCACCTGATGGGGTGTCCTCGACATTGGGAGATAGGACACGAACACGCAGATCATTTCAGGGAACATCGCTGGGACACACGCACGAAACAAACCCAATGCCCTGTGACTGAACAATTCAGCTCCCCCTCCCACTCCGCTATGAACATGCAGGTCTTGAGCCTCCTCCACTACTAAATCCAAGTGTCTCAACGTCTGGAAGAAGAA
>NW_025206326.1:0-2045 GCF_004010195.1 Chiloscyllium plagiosum | reverse complement strand
ACAACTTGCAAAACAAGCTCTTGGCCAAATGAACCACAGCACATTCATCCATCTCTTCAGTCAATAGGGATAGTATGCAAAGTGTAAAAGCAATTAGATTCTATTTGCATGTTCGTTTGCTTCGGACCCATTTGATGACGACATTCTCGTGGCTGGTTCCAGATTCTTCTCGAGGCGAGACATTTATGCAACATTCAACATTTCAATGTGAGTGTTTCATGAAATAAAGTTTACTTTTTTTAATGACGGAAATAGGGTTTTGTGTGCAATGCTGCTGTCAGAAGCATGTATTTCATCTGAGGAAATACTTTCATGCTGATCACTCCACTGGAAGCATTACCTTCCCTCACAATATCAGCGATAAGGTGCACTTTACTCAAAGACAAAAACCAGCTGACATCTTGCAAGTGGACAACCTGACAGTGAAGCATTTCCTCCCCAGTGCTCCTGATAATGTGACAGTCGGTATACTCTGTAGTCTGGTTTGCTTGCATTTAAATCAACGACTTTAACTGTTGCATCATTTGTAACAAATTTAAGTTCCAGTCATGAGCAATAGCTCAACACGATCTGATCATGGAATCCAGGGGAAGGTAAAAGAGGAGAAAAACAACATGAAAATAAGCTAGTGAGAGACAAAAACAAGTGTTTTAAATGCTTTCTCAAGATAAACTAAAAGGAAATCATAACAGACAGATATGCACCGACAACTGGCAGAGGCTAGGAAACCTGCAATTGTGACGGAATGAATAACAGAGAAATAAGGATGATATTTTGGGTCTGTCTTCAGAGAGGAACAATCACTCCACTTCTCGATAATAGAAGAGAAGCAATGTCTTCGTGAAAATGAGCAGATCGATGAATTGGTCATTAGTGAACAGAAGTAGTACTGGGAAATTAATATAATCATAGAATCTGAAGATCAACATTCGGAATCCTCAGAATATTGTTTGCAGTGATCATCATCTTTCGCTGCCACCCGGGTACATACTTTGTCTTTTCTGATCAGCTTTTGCTTTATCTGTAGAAAGCTTTTTCAAACAATTTCATCTCTATTACTGGTTTAATTTCATGTTATTTTCTTTCTTAATTTATTTTTTTTCGTCCTACTGTACTGAATTTAAAAATGTGTTCTGAATCCCCAGGCCTGGGGTTTAACACCAGCATTTATAAACCAACCTGTTCATTCCCACTGCACCATAAGACATCCATCCCACCCAACATCAGCTTTATACACTACTTTCATTAATTAACAACAATCTTTACCGTCCCCTGGATTCCATGATTAAATTTTGTTGAGCTTTTGCTCATGATTGGAACTTAAATTTGTTTCAAATGATGAAACAGTTACAATCTTTGATTTAATTGCTAACAAAGCAGACTACAGATTCCCCCACCTTTCCACAGTTCTAACATTCCAGCTCAGCAGTGTCCTCATGACCTGTCCTACCTGTCAATCTCCCTTCCCACCTATCCGCTCCACACTCCCCTATGATCTATCACCTCCATTCCAATCCATTCACCTATTGCACTCTTTGCTGCCTTACCCCACCTTCCTCTCTTACCTATCGCCTTCATCCCCACACCCATTCACCTATTGTACTCTTTTCTCCCTTCTCCCCAGCCATCCGCCCCCATTTTATCGCTCCACCTTGGAGGCATCCTGCCTCTCTTCCTGATGAAGGGTTTTTGTCCGAAACGTCGATTTTCATGCTCATTGGATGCTGCCTGACCTGCTGTGCTTTTCCAGCACCAGTCTGATCTAAAGACGATAGAGTATGCAGACTGTCACTTTTTCAGCAGCAGTGGGGAGGCAATGCTTCACTGTCAGGTTGTCCACTTGCCAGATGTCAGCTGAGTTGTGTCTTTGAGTAAAGTCCTCATTATCGCGGAGCGTATGATGGAAGGGTATGCTGTCAGTGGAGAGATCAACATAAAAGTATTTCCTCAGATGAAGTGCTGCTTGTAACAGTAAGTATTGCATGCAAAACTATTTACCTCGTTAAAAAAATAGTGGAAGTTATTTAATGAAACACACACATTGA
>NW_025206325.1:10342-11467 GCF_004010195.1 Chiloscyllium plagiosum | reverse complement strand
GTCCTCAGGCACTATTCCTGTAGACAATGATGAAGATCAATGCCAAAGGCTCGGCAATCTCTTCCCTTGCTTCCAGAGGATCCTAGGATAGATCCCATCCGGCCCAGGGGACTTGTCTATTTTCACACTCTGCAGTATTTCTAATACCTCTTCCTTGTGAACCTCAATCTCTTCTAGTCTAGAAGTATCTCTGTATCTTCCTCGCCAACATTTTAATTTTCTATAGTAAACACTGTCGAAAAAAAATTATTTAGTGCTTCCTATCTCCTCTGACTCCACACACAACTTCCCACTATTAAACGTCGATTCTCCTGTTCCCTGGATGCTGCCTGACCTGCTGCGCTTTTCCAGCAACACATTTTCAGCTCTGATTTAACTCTGGTCATTCTTTTATTCCTGACATACCTATGGAAAGCTTTAGGGTTAACCCTGATCCTATCCGCCAACAACTTCTCATGTCTCCTCCTGGCTCTTCCGAGCTCTCTTTTTAGGTCTTTCCTGACTTCCTTGTAACCCTCAAGTGCCCTGAGTTTTCACATTTTGTCCTAACATAAGCCTTCTTCTTGACCAGCAATTCCACTTCCTTAGTAAACCACGGCTCCCGCGTTCTACAGCTTCCTCCCTGCCTGACAGGTACATACTTATCTAGGACACACAGGAGCTTTTCCTTGAATAAGCTCCTCATTTTTAATGTGCTCATCCCCTGCAGTTTTCTTCCCCATTCTACACTTCCTAAAGCTTTCCTAATTGCATCGTAATTTCCTTTCCCCCAGCTGTAATTCTTGCTCGGTAACACCTATCCCTTTCCATCACTAAAGTAAACCTGACAGAATTGTGATCGCTATCGCCAAAATGCTCACCTACTTCCAAGTCTAACACCTGGCCAGGCTTGTTACCCAGTACTAAATCTAAAGTGGCTTCGCCCCTTGTAGGCCTGTCTACATACTGTGTCAGGCAGCCCTCCTGCACACACTGGACAAAAACTGACCCATCTATAGAACTCGTACTATAGTGTTCCCAGTCAATATGTGGATTGTTGAAGTCTCCCATGACAACTACCCTGTCTCTCTCACTCCTATCGAGAATCATCTTTGCTATCCTTTCCTCTACATCTCTGGGACTATT
>NW_025206325.1:5025-9961 GCF_004010195.1 Chiloscyllium plagiosum | reverse complement strand
TTCAAAAAACTCAATCAAGTTTGTGAGACATGATTTCCCACACACAAAGCCATGTTGACTATCCCGAATCAGTCCTTGCCTTTCCAAATACATGTACATCCTGTCCCTCAGGATTCCCTCCAACAACTTGCCCACCACTGAGGTCAGGCTCACCGGTCTATAGTTCCCTGGCTTGTCTTTACCACCCTTCTTAAACAATGGCACCACATTTGCCAACCTCCAGTCTTCCAGCACCTCACCTCTTCATAACTCACTATCCTACCTACCAGCGCTATCAGCAAGTTTAGCTCCATATCGTCCCTCCCTTTAGCAAAATGATGTATATAAATTGTAAAAAGTTGAAGCATTGCCAACCTTTTAGTAATGCTTTGCTGTTATTTAGTTTCTGTCCAAACTTTGAATTTGCCACCTATCTGAACACAACTGTATATATTTTGTTTGAGTGTGATACTACCTTTGATTTTTATAAAATTAATCTTGGATAGCAGGTCCATCTCTTAACCCTTGAACCCGTTACCAATCAAGAACCTCTCTATCTCTGTCTCAAAGACACTCAGTGACCTGACCTCCAGAGCTGTCTGTGGCAACAGGGTCCACAGATTCCCCACTCTCCGGCTGAAGAAATTCCTCCTCATCTCCGTTTGAAGGGTCATCCCTCCACTCTGAGGCTCCGCCCACAGGTCTGAGTATCTCCCGCTAAAGTTATAAAGTCATAGTCACACAGCATGGAAACAGACCCTTTGGTCTGACTAGTCTGTGTCGACTATAATCCTAAAGTAAACTAATCCCACCTGCCTGCTCAATTTTCTTTAATTCCTCCCTCCCTTCCTTCCTAATTCCCTGAATTATAGCCATTTCTGGGATCTTACTCTCATCCACATTCTCCAAGACCAACACTTACTTTGTAAACTCTTTTCCTTCCTAAGTATCTATCAAAAATCTTACTATCTATTCCTTCATTTCTATCCAGCTCTCTTTTGCACTCAAAGATTAATAAGGAAGGGGAAATATAAATCATCCTTTGCTGCTTTCAGACCTGCCATCCAACACTGAATGAACAAATACTTCGTATTGAATTTAGAGAATATCTTTAACTTTTTTAGCTACCCACAAGTAGTCAGTCTACTCCTTGGAATTTTTCATTCTCATTTATTGCATATTCAGGAAAAGTATCTTTAAAATCTGCCACTACATCTTGAACGACTTATTCCCTTAGCCTGGGCCCACTCCTGCCTGCTCTCAAGTTAGAAGTAAGATTCAATTTTATTCTGATTACTGTGTCCTCTGCTCCTTCCTAATCAGGACATGAATGAATCTGATCTCGGTGCACTATACCAGGTCTTGTACAAACTGCTGTGTCAGTTCTAAAATACCACAAGAAACTATCCGGAAAACCGTCAGGGTCCTTTTACTGATCTGATGTTTGAAATCTATACGTGGATGAAAATCCCCAATGATCATCACTGTACACGTCCTTATTTCTGGCTTCCTTCACTCCATCCTACTGGGGGTTTACTGTTCAGGGATTGATACACACTCCCAAAAGGGACTTCTTGCCTTTACTATTTCTCATCTTGACCCAACCTTCCTCTTGTTTTCCTAAACGTAAGTCATCCATCCCTCACTGTTCACTGGTGCAATACAGACATCACTGCAACTTTTTAAAAAATATATTCCTGATGTTCCTAAATGTCCTGGACCCTTCAACATTCAGTTTGCGATCTAGGTCACCCCAATGTCTCCATCACACCTATCGTCTTGTAGGTAGTTTGCTCCAAATGTGATCTGCATTTGTATTCAGGGTTTTTTCTGACAGATGTACTTTTATGAATTGTTTTATTATTGCACATATTAATGTCACTACTTCATGGTTTATTATATCTTGCTAAATTTTATCCCTTGCCCCCACGATTTGGTTAAAAGCCCTGGGAAACCCCATCTCCACACCCACTCTCTCTAGGATTCTGTACGTTTCAGTCAGATTCCCCAGCGCCCTTCCAAACTCCAAGTATACATCTAGAATCCTCAACCGCTCGTCAAATGACAATGCTCTTTGTTCATCCCCCCAGGGTCATTCTTGTAAACCTCCCTGCTCTTTGTTCATCCCCCCAGGGTCATTCTTGTAAACCTCCCCTGGACTTCTTCCAACGCCAGTATGTCCTTCCTTAGATACAGGCCCCAAAGCTGCTCACAATGTGGTCTGACCAGACTCTTATCCAGCCTCAGCAGTACATCCCCGCTCTTGTGTTCTAACCCTCTGAAAACGAATGCATTTGCCATCCTAACTGCCAACTGAACCTGCACGTTAACCTGAGGGGTATCCTGAACTGGTACTCCCAAGTCCGTTTGTGCTTCAGAATTCCAAAGCTTTTCCCCATTTAGGAAATACTCTGGGCACCTACTTTCTGACCAGAAACCAAAGCCTATATCAGCCCCTTACTATACTCGACGTACACTTATAACACTGTGGCCAAACTTCATCCAAACACCATCTACACGTTCACCGATGACACCATCGTTGTAGAGCAGATCTCAAACAACGGTAAGACAGAATATAAGACCAATGCCAGCGAAATAAAAGAGGCGGTCATTGACTTTAGGAAGTGTAGTAGAGGACACACCCCTGTCAGTATCAATGGGTGCTGAGGTGGAGGTGATCAACTGCTTCAAGTTCACAGGAGTAAAGATCACCAACAATTTTTCCTAGATCATTCACGTTGATGCAACAGTCAAGAAAGCACAGCAATGCCTCTCCTCCCTCAGAAGGATAAGGAAATGCAGCCTGTCCACAATGACCTTTACCAGTTTTTATAGATGCACACTCCACAGCTCGGGATGGCAACTGCTCTGCCCAAGACCGCAAGAAATTACAGAGAGTTGTGAACGCAGCAAGTCCATCATGAAAACCAGTTTTACGTACAATGACTCCATCTATACTTCCCCCCTGCCTCGGGAAAGCAGCTAACACAACCAAATACCCTTCCCCAACCCGGGTATACCCTTCCACCCTCTTCCACTGGGCAGAAGGTACAACAGTTTGAAAACATGTACCAACAGATTTAAGGACAGCTTCTTCCCCGTTGTTATTGGAATTCTGAATGGACCGCTCAGATTTTAACTGAAATGTTGATCCTGCTGTGCGTGCACCTTCTCTGCAGCTGTAATGATGGATTCTTTGCTCAGTTCTATTCCCCTAATGGTGTGATCTTCCTGTACTACACACAGAATGACACCTTTCACTGTACCCAGGTGCACGTGACAATAATAAGTCAAACTCAGTGAAAAGTGGCTGGTCTGGCAGGGAGAGACCAGAGTGTGAACTGGCCTTTGGACCCTGTTTGAAGCAGGACTGTGCTTGAGAAAGGACAGTGGCTTGGGTGCTCCATGATTGTCTGCTCATTATCAACATTAAATCTTCAAAGCATCGAATCTCAGTTGTAAGTATGAAATGAATATTCCTCAGGCCCTGTTGAAAGTTATCTTCATGCACCAGTATCATCAGAAACCAAGCAAGATCCACTCCCATGTACCTGTGATATTACAGATCATGGAGTCTGCTTCAGTGAACTGGCCAAACACAGCACATTTCCTTTGATTTATTTCTTGATCATGTCTGTTTGTCTGTCAATCTTGGGATGAGTGAGGTTAGAACAAGAGTCCACGGGGTTTAAATCTTAAACATTAAACTACCTTGTAAACTAATGCAGCAGGGGGATGGGAACCTGAGTTGTATTTCCAGTGTACAGGAGGTTGAGGGGTTTTGAGAAGATGTGTAGCTCAGGTTGAGGTTCTGGATGTAGGTTTGCTCACTGAGCTGGAAGGTTCATTTCATTACTAGGTAACATCTTCAGTGGACCTCAGGTGAAGCAATGCTGAAATTCCTGCTTTCTGTTGAAATGTTTGGCATTTTTTGGGTTGGTGATGTTATTTCCTGTGGTGAAGTCACTTCCTGCTCCTTTTCTCAGGGGGTGGTAGATGGGGTCTAACTCAATGTGTTTGTTGATAGAGTTCTGGTTGGAATGCTATGCTTCTAGGAATTCTTGTGCGTGTGGCTGTTTGGCTTGTCCTAGGATGGACGTGTTGTCCCAGTCGAAGTGGTGTCCTTCCTCATCTGTATCTGAGGATACTAGTGAGAGAGGGTCATGTCTTTTTGTGGCTAGTTGATGTTCATGTATCCTGGTGGCTAGTTTTCTGCCTGTTTGTCCAATGTAGTATTTGTTACAGTCCTTGCACGGTATTTTGTAAATGACATTAGTTTTGCTTGTCTGTTTAGGATCTTTCAGGTTCACTAGCTGCTGTTTTAGTGTGTTGATGGGTTTGTGGGCTACCATGATGCCAAGGGGTCTGAGTAGTCTGACAGTCATGTCCGAGATGTCTTTGATGTAGGGTAGAGTGGCTAGGGTTTCTGAACGTGTTTTATCTGCTTGTTTGGGTTTGTTGCTGAGAAATCGGTGGACTGTGTTCATTCTTTTTGAATACACGGTATAGGTGATTTTCCTCTGCTCTGCGTAGTTCCTCTGTGCTGCAGAGTGTGGTGGCCGGTTGGAATAATGTTCTGATACAGCTTTGTTTGTGGGTGTTGGGATGATTGCTTCTGGAGTTCAATATTTGGTCTGTTTGTGGTGTTTTCCTGTAAACGCGGGTTTGAAGTTCCCCATTGGCTGGTTGCTCTCCTGTGACATCTCGGAATGGCAGTTTGCTGTTGTTTACCTCCTCTTTAATGAATTTTATGCCAGTAAGGGGATTATTGATGGTCTTGAAGGTTTCCTCTAATTTGTTTCGTTTAGTGATGACAAACGTAGTGGACCCAGAGTTTGGGTTGGATGGTTGGCAGAGCTGTTTGTTCGAGTCTCGAGTATTGTGTAGAGTTCTGGTCACCGCATTATAAGAAAGATGTGGAAGCTTTGGAAAGGGTGCAGAGGAGATTTACTAGGAT
>NW_025206325.1:0-2801 GCF_004010195.1 Chiloscyllium plagiosum | reverse complement strand
GACATATCCCCCTGTCCCTCTCCATACCAGGTCTTACAATCCCGAAAGGCTTGATTACCTCCTGGTACAAAGAATCTAGCAACCATTCTCCCTCCCTACCGCTTGGTAGTCCAGCTACCAGCTGATAAACTGAGCCAAGTCTGCTCAAATCCAAATATATTCCTGCAGGTAATGCTCACCCTGACCAATGGTACCTTCCAGCTCCCACCTTGTCTGCAGACATATCCCCCTGTCCCTCTCCATACCAGGTCTTACAATCCCGAAAGGCTTGATTACCTCCTGGTACAAAGAATCTAGCAACCATTCTCCCTCCCTACCGCTTGGTAGTCCAGCTACCAGCTGATAAACTGAGCCAAGTCTGCTCAAATCCAAATATATTCCTGCAGGTAATGCTCACCCTGACCAATGGTACCTTCCAGCTCCCACCTTGTCCAGCGACACGACCCCCGTACTGCCATTTTTAATGGTTTTTAAGGAATTATTGGTCATCGGTCACTTACTTATGTTGCTTTGTAATGTTTTATACTAATTTTACCACCAATCAGCAGACAATGATAAAACCTGAGAAAAGAATAGACTTCAATTAACACCTTTTCAAAACCAACCAATTCACTTCCAGTGGTTAGCACTGCTGCCTCACGGTGCTCGGGACCTGGGTTCGATTCCAGCCTCAGACAAATGTGCAAATTCCACACAGACATTCTCCCTGGGGCGGGGTGGGTTTCCTCCGGGTGCTCCTGTGCAGGTCAGGATGAATTGGCCATGGGAAATTACCCAGTATTCAGGGATGTGCAGGGTGGGTGGGTTAGCCACGGGAAAGGTAGGGTCATGGGGATAAAGTGAGATGCTGTTCAGAGGATTGGTGAAGATTTGATGGGCCAAGCAGCCTCTTTGTGCACTGCAGCGATCTTCTGTAACTCTTCTCTTTCTCAACAAACACTGACCCCAGGACACACTTCCCAGGCCAAACTGAGGACTGCAGATGCTGGAGATAAGAGTCGAGATTAGAATGGTGCTGGAAAAGCACAGCAGGTCAGGCAGCATCGAGGGGAGCAGGAAAATCAACATTTCGGGCAAAAGCCCTTTGTCAGCACGGGCTCACGAAGCTGATGAAGGGCTTTTGCCCAAAACTTTGATTCTCCTGCTCCTCTCGATGCTGCCTGACCTGCTGTGCTTTTCCAGCAACACTAACCTCGACTCTTCCCAGGCTGCCTCACTGCAGAAAGGGGGCGGGGAGAGAGGGAGAAAAGGATAGGGTGGAGGGGGAAGGAGAGGGAAAGGGAGAGAGAGGGGGAGAGAGAGGTGGAGAGGGAGGAAGTGAGGGGGAATGGGAGGGAAAAGGGTGATGGGAGAGGGGCTGGGGGAGAAGAGAGTGTGGGTTTATAAAGGTTGGAGTGTTACCAAGGACTATTAAGCAGTGACAGTGTGATCACGAACCCACACAACATTAAACAGTAATACTTGTTACAGACAGGAACCGGACCTGTGCTGTCAACGTGGGTCAAAACCAGGCGTCAAAGGAGAACATCTGAAAATTGTATGTAATATTTAAACTCTGTGATGATCCTGGGAATAACTGGGTTGGATTTCCAGTGCACTACCCCAGTGAGGTATAACACACACACACATCACTCCTTAATTTCCCGCTATCCTTCACAGACTGACATGAAGATTAGAAGTGAGTTTGGTTCCACTGGACTGGAGAGACGCGCCTCAGTGAGATGTGAGTTTGGTGATTTCCTCAACGAGATAAACAAGTTTGCTCATTGCTAATCACTTGCATTTCCTGGAGGAGGACATGCCCCTCTCAGAGCATCGCCTGAGGGTAAATGATCCTTTTCAGTGTTTGAAGTAAGTGCAGGGATTTGGTGAGATAAAGGTTAGATTAGATTAGATTCCCCGACAGTGTGGAAACAGGCCCTTCGGCCCAGCAAATCCACACCGACCCGCCGAAGAGTAACCCACCCAGACTCACTCCCCTGACTAATGCACCTAACTCTGTGGGTAATTTAACACGGCCAGTTCACCTGACCGGCACATCTTTGGACTGTGGGAGGAACCCCCACACAGACCCGGGGAGAATGTACAAACTCCATTGAGAAGAGATTTCCTGTTGTGGGGCTAGAGCAGACCAAAGCACCACTGGAGATGAAGTGCCTTCAGCCAGGCAGTGGGACAGCCTGGGTATGAACACAGAAGGGACAGTCAGTGCGCGTGTGTGTGTGTGTGTGTGTGGGGGACTGTCACCACAGGGGTGACAGCAATAGCAGAGTGCCCCTGTGTGATACTCAGGGATTCCAACAAAAAAGCCACACATCACAGAGCAGCCATTACTGAATTTAAATACAAACAGGTAGAAAACAGGAACAGTGAAGGGTGAGGGGACGCAGGGAGAGCCGGGTTCACTGGAAGCCAGCCACAAGGCGGTGTCAGTGAGGGCCATCACTTCCTGAGCTACTGCAACACGGACCTCATCGGGATTTGCTCCGGGGCAAACGGCCACGATCTTTCTCAGCATTCCGCTTCCTCTTCCTGCCAACAAACCTTTCCAACTTCCCAGTTTTCTTCAGCGTCAGGTATTTCTCGGCAAGTTCCAGCCTCCGCTGCTCAGCTGTGGAGATGAATCAACATGAAGGACAATTACAGGCACAGCTCAGACTGCACAGCGACAGTACAGCAGGACAGTCACCATAGCATCACTGAGCAGGCACGGGCTCTGTGTGTCTGTCTGTGTGTGTGGGCGGGGGGGACTGTCCCCCAGTGAGAGTCAGTGTGTGTGTGTGTGTGTGTGTGTGTGTGGG
>NW_025206324.1:10500-11464 GCF_004010195.1 Chiloscyllium plagiosum | reverse complement strand
CCACTGCCCTTTGACCACCGAGCATATCTAAACTATATAAAATTGTCGTTATACCACTGCCCTTTGACCGCCAAGGACGCTTAGCCACCACTCATTGGCCACTGAAGACGATTCCACAAATAAGCAGATTTGCTGCTGCCGATTAGCCACTGCCCTTTGACCGCCAAGGACGCTTAGCCACCACTCATTGGCCACTGAAGACGATTCCACCGATTCCCTTTGACCACCGAGCATATCTAAACTATATAAAATTGTCGTTATATTGATTAAAGTAGTGTTTGCGTTGTTTCAGTAACAACTTATTTTCGTTACAGGAGAGTTTTTTTATAAGCTTGTAATTTTTTTTCCATTTACCCTCAAGTCTTCAAAATGGAAACAGAAATTATAGTAAACATGGAAATAAGAAGTTTATATATGTTTTTGATAAACTATCCAAGAGTGATTCAAGTATTAAGTTTTGGCGATGTGAACAAAGGGGCCGATGTAATGGATGGATCCGCACCAAGAGTGGCACTGTGATAAAAACAATACATGGACACACACATTCCCCTTCCGCAGCATGTGTCCAAGTTGTGAAAGTGTAAACAAGTTTAAAATGTTGTGCAGAAGAATCGCAGGAAGTACCTAGTGTTCTTATTAACGAATGTGTAGCTGATGTCTTTCAGTCAGTCTTAATATCTTTATCGACGACAAGCAGCATGAAGAAAATAATTTGACGAAAAAGGAATGATATTAGTTTAGCGCCACCAAACCCTATTGATCTTCAGCATTTGGTGATTCCAATTACATACAAAGTATATAAGCCGGATAACGGAACAGAAGAAAAATTTCTTTTGGCGGATAGTGGTCAAGGAAGTAATTGTATAATCATATTTGGTAGGGAATCTTGGATACATCATTTAGCAGAATCGACGTGGTTTGTTGATTGACGTTCAACATAGCCCCTATTTTATTCTCTCAGGTA
>NW_025206324.1:0-2225 GCF_004010195.1 Chiloscyllium plagiosum | reverse complement strand
ACCATGTTCAGGAACTCGGAATATCATCCACCAGCTGCACCAAGTTCAGGAACTCGGAATATCATCCACCAGCTGCACCAGGTTCAGGAACTTGGAAAGTCATTCATCAGCTGCACCAAGTTCAGGGATTCGGAATATCATCCACCAGCTGGAACAAGTTCAGGAACTCTGGATATCATCCACCTGCTGCACCAAGTTCAGAAACTCGGAATGTCATCCACCAGCTGCACCATGTCCAGGAACGTGGAACATCATCCACCAGCTGCACCAAGTTCAAGAACTCGGAATATCATCCACCAGCTGCACCAGGTTCAGGAACTTGGAAAGTCATTCATCAGCTGCACCAAGTTCAGGAACTCGGAATATCATCCACCAGCTGGAACAAGTTCAGGAACTCTGGGTATCATCCACAGGCTGCACGAAGTTCAGGGACTCGGAATATCATCCACCAGATGCACCAAGTTCAGGAACTCTGGATATCATCCACCTGCTGCACCAAGTTCAGGAACTCAGAATGTCATCGACCAGCTGCACCATGTCCAGGAACGTGGAACATCATCCACCAGCTGCACCATGTTCAGGAACTCTGGATATCACCCACCGGCTGCACAAATTTAGGAACTCGGAATATCATCAAACAGCTGCACCAAGTTCAGGAATTCTCAATATCATCCACCAGCTGCACAAAGTTCAGGATCTCGGAATGTCATTCACCAGATGCACCAGGTACAGGAACTCGGAATATCATTAATCAGCTGCACCAAGTTCAGGAACTCTCAATATCATCCACCAGCTGCACCAACTTCAGGAACTCGGAATATCATCCAACAGCTGCACCACGTTCAGTAACTTGGGAAATCATCCACCAGCTGTCCCAAGTTCAGGAACTCTTAATAACATCCACCAGCTGCACCATTGTTCAGAAAACGGAATATCAACCACCAGCTGCACCAGGCACAGGAACTCGGAATATCATTCACCAGCTGCACCAAGTTCAGGAATTCGGGATATTATCCACCAGCTGCACCAACTTCAGGAACTCGGAATATCATCCAACAGCTGCACCACGTTCAGTAACTCGGGAAATCATCCACCAGCTGCACCAAGTTCAGGAACTCTGGATATCATCCACAGGTTGCATCATTTTTTTTTAGATTTAGATTACATTCGATTACATTAGTGTGGAAACAGGCCCTTCGGCCCAACAAGTCCACACCACCCCGCCGAAGCGCAACCCACCCATATCCCTACATTTACCCCTTACCTAACACTACGGGCAATTTAGCATGGCCAATTCACCTAACCTGCACATCTTTGGATTGTGGGAGGAAACCGGAGCACCCGGAGGAAACGCACGCAGACACGGGGAGAACGTGCAAACTCCACACAGTCAGTCGCTTGAGGCGGGAATTGAACCCGGGTCTCAGGCGCTGTGAGGCAGCAGTGCTAACCACTGTGCCACCGTGCCGCCCACAGTTCAGGAACTTCGGATATCATCCACCAGCTGCACCAAGTTCAGGAACTCTGGATATCATTCACTAGCTGCACCAAGTTGAGGAACTCGGAATATCATCCACCAGCTGCACAAGGCACAGGAACTCGGAATATCATCCACCAGCTGCACCAAGTTCAGGATCTCAGGATATCAGCAACCAGCTGCACCAAGTTCACGAACTCCGGATATCATCCAACAGCTGCACCAAATTCAGGAACGCGGAATATCATCAAACAGCTGCCCCAAGTTCAGGAACTCAGGATATCATCCACCGGCTGCTCCAAGTTCAGGAACTCGGAATATCATCCACCAGCTGCACCAAGCTCAGGAACTCGGAATATCATCCACCAGTTGTACCAATTTCAGGAATTCGGGATATTACCCACCAGCTGCACCAAGTTCAGAAACACTGGATATCATCCACCAGCTTCACCAAGTTCAGGAACTCTGCATAACATCCACCAGCTGTCCCAAGTTCAGGAACTCTTAATAACATCCACCAGCTGCACCACTGTTCAGAAAACGGAATATCAACCACCAGCTGCACCAGGCACAGGAACTCGGAATATCATTCACCAGTTGCACCAGGTACAGGAACTCGGAATGTCATTCACCAGCTGCACCAAGTTCAGGAACTCAGAATATCATTCACCAGTTGTACCAATTTCAGGAATTCGGGATATTATCCACCAGCTGCACCAAGTTCAGGAACACTGGATATCATCCACCA
>NW_025206323.1:5171-11461 GCF_004010195.1 Chiloscyllium plagiosum | reverse complement strand
ACTGGCGTGTGTGAGGTGATTCGGGACATTACCGACAGCAGCAGAATTGTACTCCTGCACAATTTTCACTGTAACTGCCTGGCATGTGCTCCACAATACCCTGACCATCAGGCCAGGGGATAAACCCTCGTTCAGTGAAGAACACAGGATGGCCGGTAAAGAGCAGCACTAGATACACATCACAATGATGTGACATTACCAAACAAGACCACTTATTCACCAAATTTCATAAAAAGCCAGTGACAGACATATCTAAGTTACAAATCAGACCTAATTTCTGCAATCCTGTCACATGCAATCAGCGTGAATTGCGTGGTCAATTAAACAACTCACTGGAAGAGTAGGATACACACATATCACCTTCCTCAACTATGGAAGGGCCCAGCACAACAATAGAAAAGCTAAGGATGAAACATTCACAACAATGTTCAGACCGAAGTGTCGATGGGATGATCTATTTCAGTCTTCTCCAGATGGGAGTCTTCAGCTAATTTGATTCACTGTGTGTGGTAAATCCAAACAGCTGATGCGATGGGATAATGCAAAGGATAGGGGCTCTGATGACATTCAATACAAATTGTTCCAGCAGGGATATTGCACTGGTCCTACCTGACAATGTGGGAAACTATCCGCGCGGATCCTGTACTCACACAGACAAAACATCAGACAATCAATGACTGCCCCATTGCTCTAACCTCTATCATTAATAAAGTGATGGAAGATGTCACTCACAGTGGGATCAAGCAGCACTTCCTCAGCACCAACCTGCTCACTGAAGCGCAGTTTGGACTCTCATCCCTTGGGCTCATTGAAGCATTGGTTTAACGATGTACAAAAGGCCACACTGCTGAATTCTAGAGATGAGGCGACAGGGACTGCACTTAACATCATCATAACTGCATTTGATCAAGTGTCGTATCCAGGATTGACGGCAAAACTGGAGCAAATAGGAATCGTCTGCACTGGCTGAAGTGATACCTGGTACAAAGGAAGGTGGCTGGGGTCGGTGGGGAGCAGCCATCTCAGCTGCAGTTCTCTCGGGGAGGGGTTTCTGGGTCAGCATGTAGATCAGAAATAGAAGAGTAAGCCACCATACTCCTACAGAATAATAGGGATGCTCGCTTGTTAGACAGAGACGACTGGTGGCAATTTAACTGGACAGTCATCATGCATCAAGTAAGGGAGAGATTGAGTAGGACAGTCCGTTAGTCACCCCAGTCAGTGCAGGAATTGAATCCATATTGTTGGCATTAATAACTAAGTATCCAACCGACTGAGCTAACCAAGTCCTCACTCAGCTTCTTGGGATAATTATTGTAACATTAATCCGTTCAGATATGTTGTCAGAAACCTCTGGAGCACGTCGAACTTGAAGCCAGCTTCCTAGCTGAGAGAGAGGGGCAGCATCAGTGAGCTCTCAGACTGCTCTCTGCCCTAAGCCTAATCATAAATGACCATTCCTAAGCTCTAAAATCACAAGTGGAGATGCTTGCTAATGATTGGACAATGTTCAACACGATTTGTGATTTACTCAGGTACTGAAGCAATCCTTATCCAAATGCAACAAGGACCTGGAAATATGCGGGTTTGTGCTTAATAGTGACAAGTACTATTTCCATTACACATGTGCCAGACAACGATTACCTCAAACAATAGAAAATTGAACCATATTCTCTAACGTTCAATGCCACCACCATCACTGAACTCTCACCTAGCAATATCCTGGGGATTACCGTTAACCAGAACTGGACTGACCGTATAATTTAATTACCCATTCTTGTGAAGGGCTAATGCTAAAACGTCGAGTTTCCTGTACTTCAGTTTCTGCCTGACCTGTTGTGCTTTTCCAGCGTTACACTTTGACGCATATAAATTAATCGGCTACAATAATATGCCAGGGGCTAGGAATCCTGCAGAAGTAACTTACCTCATGATTTCCAAAAGCCTGTCACCCATCTAGAAGACACACACTGAATGTGTGTGTGATGAAATACCCACCGTTTGCCTGTGTGAATGCAGCTTCACCCCTCATCCACTGACACTCAGTAGCAGCAATACCTGCCATCTACACGGTGCTCTGCAGAAATTTACAAGGCACCTTGCAACGTACCATTGAAGCCCGACCATCAACAAGGACAAAGGAAACAGATACATGGGACCCCCACCATGTTCACGTTCCGATCCCAGCTGCCCACCATCCTGATTTAGGAAGTATATTGCTGTTCCTTCAGTGCCACTGTTTCAAAGACCCTCGCTAATGCACATCCACAGCATATGAACTCAATGGGTCAATGTAACAGCTCAAAACCACCTTCTCAAGGGCAACGCGAAACAGGCAAGAAATACCGTCCTAATCATATTCCATGAAGAAATTAAAATGAAAAATATTGTCCAAACATGCCAAATGCTGGACCCCGACTATTGGACTTTGTGAGCTCAGGCTGGGTTGGGTCTAGGCAGTATCTTGCTTCTTCTGAACAGCTGAAGGGATATGTTGTTTGAAATAATCTGTCAGTCTTTCAGACGCATGGCCTACATACCGAGCATCACACATACGCTGACATTCACATCCCACATTACTAAGCTCGAAGATAGGCAGAAGCAATTGAAAATATATCCATATCTGACTGTAACATGTTTAAACACACAGTGATATTGTTGCCACGGAAATGATTATGAATGGATATTAGCAGGGGGTAAGTGAGGACTGCAGATGCTGCAGATCAGAGTCAAAGAGTGTGGTTCTGGAAAAGCACAGCCATTCAGGCAGCATCTGAGGAACAGGAGGGTCAACTATTAGTTCACAATAGTAGTACAAAGGAAAATAATTGCATATTTTCAAAGTTCTTGCACTTAATAATAATTTGGTCTTGGGTGTGGTAATGAGACTCAACATTTCAATGCTCCTTCCCGTGAGTTGGGCACTGTTTTCATCATAATGTTGTTATAAAAGTGAACGGAATTAATGGGTGGATATTGGGCTTATTGGACAATCTAAAAGTTGGTATTATGAAAGGCTATCGTACCTTCAGACTTTGCTGTTAACGGTTAAAACAACGCTGTAAACATTTACACAGAAATTTCCTGCTCAAGTTACACACAATGTTGTTGGGCTGGGATCATTCTGGCCATCAATGGAGTTGCACAATTCTGTTTGGATATTGGATATTATAACACTGGATATGTTTTATGAGGGATTCAATGTATGATGCCATGTGCTGAGGAGCCCATATTGTAGAAATGGTCTTTCTCATTACAGTTCATCACAATGAGTTCTTATTTAAACATAATCCTTTGTGCTCTTTTATCATTTATACATTCCATTATTCATCTCGCCGTTAAAAATAGTCCCATAATTTGCTTAGTGTTCCTGAGCATTAGTAACCCACAGGTTTGAAATAATCTCCCTGCAGACTCCTTATACAGAACTTCATTGACTCTCTGCTCTCTATGTGGTTACATCCACTGACAGCTCAGCATGTGACTGCAGCATAACAGCAAGCAGGTCACCTCAGGAGATATATCGACATAACAATTAGTTCCGAGCTCTTTGTGATTAATGTAACACCGAGGCACAGAAGTTAAGGAGCAACAATGGTGAATGCCAGAAATGCCGCATGATCGAAACTCCGTTAAAATGTCAAAGCAGGGTTGGTAATTCCACCTGGAAATTCACATTTAATCACAACTTCCCTTCCCTTTTCAAGATTTCATTCTCATGTGAGTTGATTTTTTTTTAAACAATTGTGTTCAAAGGTTATGTTTAAACGATGGAGGAGTTCGGTGTGACTTGCATTCCCCCTTATACCTTCAATTATGATTCGCGAACTGTCCAGCCCTGAATTTATCTTGATGCACTAGATGCTGTCATTTATCATGAACGTCGCATCAGGTGTCGCAACAGACCCTTCGGTCCAACCCGTCCATGCCGACCAAGTTTCCCAAACTGAATTGGTCCCATTTGCCCTTTCAATGGAAGATGTATCTTTGGACATTTATTTCCCAGCCCAGATCCCCCTGCAGCCAGATCTTTGTGATGCCCACAACATCATACCCACCAATTTCAATCTGTACTACAAGCTCACTTACCTAGTTTTGTATACTACATGTGTTCAAGTACAATACCTTCAGTCCTGCATTCACCACTCGCCCCTCCTTTCCATAGTTGTCCCCTTATTCTGTTGTACCTGAAATTATATTCCTGACCCTTTCCATACTTTCTACACTATTACTTGTTGTAGAAACTGTAATAACCTCTGCTGAGCCTTCCCCCTTTAAGTGTTTCCACAATTTTCTACCTCCCCCCAACCCCCCCCCCCCCCCCCCCGCCATGTCTTCGTGGGTTTCCTCCCAAAGGCAAAAAATGTATAGGTCAGGTGAATTAGCCATGCTAAATTACCCATAGTGCTAGGTGCTTTCGTCAGAGAGAAATGGGTCTGGGTGGGTTACTCTACAGAAGGTTGGTGTGGACTGGTTGGGCCGCTGGTCCTGTTTCCGCACTGTAGGGAATCTAATCTACTCTCCAAGGGTCAAGTCGGGAATATGATGGAATAATCAATTATCTGAATGAGTGCAGCTCCAACAGTACTCTAGTATGCACTTACTTGCAACAGGCAACACACTTGTGTGGGGAAGATCCTGTCTCACAAACTTGATTGATTATTTTGAGGAAGTGAGAAAATTGATTGATGAGGGCATGGATGCTAGCCGTTTGGACCTTAGCAAGGCCTTTGATAAAGTTCCTTATGGCAGGCTCATACAGAAGGTGAAGTGAAATGGGATCAGCGGTCATTTAGTAAGGTGCATAGAGAACTGCTTGGTCATAGAAGACAGAGTAGTGGTGGAACAGTGTTTGTGTGACTGGAGATCTGTAAATAGATGGTGGAGTTGCAGATTGTGAGGATGATTGCCAGCGAATACAGCAGGATATAGGTCAGCTGCAGACTTGGACAGAGAAAACACAGATGTAACTTTATTTGGACAACTGTGACGTGATGTGTTTTAGAATGTCTAATGCAGGAGAGCAGTGGATGGAAAAACTACTGGCCGCATCAACATCCAAAGAGATCAAGGTGTATAGGTCCACAGTTCCCTGAAAGTGGCAACACGGGTGGATAGGGTGATCAAGAAGACTGATGGCAACCTTGCAGACAGGCATCGGAGCATGCAGTATGAAAATTAGCAGGCCATATTGCAGCTGTAGAGAAACTTAGTTCGGGCACATTGGAATATTCTGTCAAGTACTATTTGCCACACGATGTGGAAGTGTTGGAGAGGGTATGGAAAAGGTTTACCAGCGTGTTGTCTGGTTTGGAGGGTATTAGCCGGAAGGAGAAATTGAGCACACATGGTTTGTTTGCACCTGGGCATCATTGACTATGGGGCTACCTGATAGACATTTACAAAACTGTCAGAGGCATAGAGAGAAGGACAGTTAGAGGCTTTTTCGACGAGGAGAAATATCAATTACTAGGGGGAACCATAGGTTTCAGGTAAAATGGAGAAAGTTCAGGAGACATAATAGGTAAGTTTTGTTTTTGCTTTTTCAGACAGAATGTGCAAGTGACTGGGATGCACTGATAGAGGGGAAGAAGCTAATATAGCAAGAATTAAGAGGTATCTTGGCACAGAGAAGAGAAAGCAGCGAAAAGAATTACATAGAATGTGTAGAAGCAAAAACTTTCATTTGAACTTTCGAAGGGCATCATGTGTCAGTGTGGGCTTGCTGGGCGGGATGGCCTGTTCCTGTGCTGGACTGTTCTTTAAGTCAAGATTTGAGCGCAGCAGTGGCGAGGTGCTGATTGAATGATGACTGATGATCAACAGCCACATTATTGTAGATCTCTCCTCATCAATTTTCACCGTCATATCCTCCCTCCCACTGTGGGGAAGCTCAATATGGAGAATTTGACATGATTGCCAGAGTTGGTAACTGGTGACTCCATCTTGCACCTTGATCTTGCGGCCTTCTCTCTTGGACATCAACGTCTCGGGTGACAATGCACGAACAGAAACTACATGTACTCCACACACACCAATGCTGGAATCTGTCACATGCCAGCCTCACCATGTATTCCTAGCATATCTCCGACCCACTGACAGTACACTTCTGTACTTCAATGCTGCAGCTTGGGGTGCACTGACAACTCTAATTATAAGGACACTTCTCAGGGATACACACACAACACAAATGGACTGTCCCTCTGGGCTGCTCACTGTGTGCTTGTACATACTCAATACCGGTGCAAGGACTCTGTGCTCAGGGATACACACCCAGATCATGGCCTGTC
>NW_025206323.1:0-3335 GCF_004010195.1 Chiloscyllium plagiosum | reverse complement strand
CCCTACCCCCATTCACCTATTGTACTCTATGTTACTTTCTCCCCACCCGGCCCTCCTCTCATTTATCTCTCCACCCTTCAGGCATTCTGCCTGTATTCTTTGATTAAGGGGTTTGCCCAAAACGTTGATTTTACTGTTCCTCGAATGCTACCTGAACTGCTGTGCTTTTCCAGCATCACTAATCCAGAATCTTGTTTCCAGCATCTGCAGTCATCTTTTTTTACCTAAACTTTGAGCCGTGAGTTATAAAGGAGATTCAAATCCTTAAAAAGGGGTAACACAATGTGCCAGACTTTTAAAAGGAGCCGGGGAAAATCCCCTGCGTTATAGTTACCTACATTATCCAATCCTCCCTGGATGCAGGGATGATGCCAGAGGCCTGGAGAATGGCTAACCCTGCAGCTTTGTTTAATGTGGAGCAAGGGACTGACTGAATAGGTCGAGGCTGGAATTCTGAGACAGTGGATAAACGGTCACTAAGGAAGTCCCAAGGACTCCAGGACAATCGATCTGGAATTGTTCAAGGAAGATCGTGTGTAATTGATCTGACTGTGTCGGTTTGAGGCAGTAACTTGTAACTGCATGTGTCAGACTTGGATTTGATGAGAGATCCCATGGCAGGCTGTTTAAAAACAGAAACTATAGGATCCGGGTGAATGGAGCAAACAACTCAGACGTGCAAGGCAAGGCATTTGGGGACATCCACAATAGAGAGGAATGTACAATAAATGAGAGCATAGTCAGTGTGGGCAGATAAATGAAGGTAGCTGGAAACACCAATATCTCATTAATGTAGCAAATGGCACCATTTACTCTATCAGCCAAAGTGCAGAAAGTCAGAGCAGGAAGCGTATGCTGGAACTGTATAAATAATGAGCTCAGTCACAGATTGGGGACTGTGTGCAGTTCTGGTCACCCATCACATGGAAAGCTGGAATTGGACTGGAGAGGGGAGAGAGGAGATTCTTCACCCTGTGACAGTGGAAGTGCAGTTATGAGGAAAGATTGGAATGGAGGATGCTGAGAGGAGATTTGATTGGAGTGCATATATTGTCAGGAGCCTGGGTAGAGAGGGAGCAAACACCTTGTTCCTGTTGGAGAGCTCAGTTACCAGTGGCGAATATTTAATATATTTGGTTGAAGTATTAGAGAAGTGGTGAGGAAAGTTGTTATTTCACCCAGAGTATGGTCGGGATCTGGGAGGCACACATGGAAGCGGAGTAGAGGCAGAAACTCTCAAACCATTTTAAAAAGGTGCCGGGATCTGCAGCTGAAGTCCTATAGTATCCGGGGAGACAGAACTAGGGCTTTACAAAACATTACATCTTGACCAGTGCAGACAGTGAACAGAGTCATCCCCTCTATACTGCTGTTTTCTGAGGTTTTCAAAAGGTTACAAATATCTGACGGGATCAATATCTCATAAGACACAGGCATAAGGGGTGAGGGCTGAGAGGAACAGTATGTTAAATGATTAGCATCACAATAATACTGATCCCATCCTTTATACACAATGCTAATTCACTGTGTTGGTCTATTAATCCTTCCTGTAGAAATGGGGAAAACCTTTAATTATCCAGTTCCCAGTCGTGGTCACACTGCAGCCCCAACTCCATAATCCCAGCTACATCTGAGCTGGTTCACAAAATTTAAAGCTAACCTTTCACTGGCCTCGTTGAAAAGTTCCCAGCTTCATTCTTGCCCCATTGAAAGCTGCTCTCAGTCAACTAATGTTTCTCACTCACAATTATTGCATAGCATTCTCTATCATCATCCTGAACGTTACAATAAAATGATCGCTGCCCGCCCAAAACTTCCCCTACTGACACTGGATCCACTTGCCCCACTTCTTTCACAAGGACCGGATCCAACAGTACATGCTCTCTTGGGCTGGACACATACTCCTGCAGTGATCTCTCCTCCATGTGATCCTGGGATACTGGCCCCTCAAGACGCTGCACCACCAGTAACCCAGTCAATATCTGAATAAATTCAGTTTCTCATTATAACTAATCTGTAATACTGTCATCGCTCTCAAATGACTCTGCATATTTATTCTCTCCATCCTTTCCAATGGTTGCTGGCCGACAGACTGTACCTCACAGTGTAATTGCATACTTTTTGTTCTGTAGCTCCAGCCAAATTCATTCTGTCCTTGGACGGATCCTCTTTCTCTCGGGCTCCTTAACTAACGCTAATCTAAACCAATACTTCCACCTTCATCCTTTCCCTTCCCTTCTATCATTTCAGAATCCCTTATACCCAGCAATATTTAACATCCCGTCCTGCCATTCCCTGAGCCAGCTCTCGGTAATCAGTACATCAGATTTCCACACACCAATCTGCGTCTGTAACTCCGCACACTCCCAGTATTCAGGTCCATGCAGAGTACCTCAGATTAAGGCTTTCTTTCTCACTCCATCTTCCACTTTTAATCGTGTTGTTGTAAATTAGTACCAACTGTATCTCCCATTATTTTGAAAATCCTGGTACTCTCCTCTACTATTTCTTTTTGGATCTTAAGCACACACCAAGTTATTTTCAATCCTTCCCAAAAAAACCCCGTAAGAAATTCAGTCCCAGCTCTGTCACGTTAGACCATCCAGTTTGTACAGTTGCTGTCTTCCCCAGAACCAGTTCCAATGTCCCAGGAATCTGAAGCCCTTCCTGCTGCACCATCGTTCCAGTCACACTCTCATCTACCTAAAACTCTAAGTCCTGTTCTCACTTGGACACGGCACTGGGAATATTCCAGGGATTGTTACATTTGCGGACCAGCTTGCTAACCATCCACCTAGCTCCCTAAATTCTGACTCCCAGACCACGTCACCCTTCCTACTCAGGTCATCCCTACCAACATGGGCATGATCTTTGACTGCTCACTGTCCCCCAGACGAATGTTCTGCAGACAGAGTGGCATTCGTAACCCCACTATCCTGGAATTACAGACACGCTGACACCTTCTTCACTTCCCTGACTCCCCTGTGACTATTGCCCCTCCTTCATTCTCCCTCCCCTCCAGTACAGTCAGGCTGCTTGTGGTGCCACAGACATGGCTCTGACTGCCCTCCCTTGAGCAGCCAGCACCTTCATCAGCTTCTAAACTGGAAAATTGGGAGGGAAACACCAGGTTATGCTTGTATTCCCTGACTGTTTCTCTCCGATTGCCTAGACCCCAGACCCTTCTTTCTTCCAGGCCGTCATGTCTGCAGGGTGATCTGCTCTCTGTGTGTGTGCTTTCCACTTAATCTCAGCATCACAGATGTCCCATAGTGTCTCTAGCCACTGTCTGAGCTCCATGGCCCAGTGTCCATCTCGGACACGAGCAGGGGCTA
>NW_025206322.1:10483-11461 GCF_004010195.1 Chiloscyllium plagiosum | reverse complement strand
CACACTGTAATGTAATGTAATCTAATCTAATCTATTGTAAGTTCTTCCCTTTCGAAAACCTTTAGGTTTTCTTTGAATTCCTGTCTCATGGGCAAAAGATTTTAAGAGATCTGTTGCAACTGTTGTGTAAGAAGCATGTGTGGCTGAATGGACTCATCATCCTGCTGGTGTACAAAATCGATGGGATAAAGTCTTTCTGGTATTCCCATGTTGTCATCTCCAAGGCCAGAATGACCTCTTCCTGTTCAGGCGATAGAGGGGTGGGGGATTATGGAATCTTCCCGTTGCCATGTAACATATTGAGGGGCTGATGGGTATTCTCATATTCATTCATAATAGGAGGAGATACTGAACGGTCTCCTCATGTATCCTGGAGATGGGACCAAGGGAGCGATTGGTCTTCTCTTGTTCCCATACAACAGACACGTGTCTAAATTACTTCCTACTTTCTCATGACATAAGTCACAGATAGTTTTTATCCTTATCCAATTCTCTTGTAACAGACTCGGTGGGTCTGAATGGCCTCCTGTTATCCCAGTGTAACAAATCTCCAGTCACTGTGTGACCGCTTCCAGTTCCTCTGTTACAAACTTGAGGAGGCTGAATAGGCTGATCCTGTTGCTGTGTAATAGGATGCTGGTGTCGCATGGCCTCCTCTGGGTCCAGTGCCCTCCTCTTGTAAATATACATTATGCTCCAGGGGCTGACCAGCCTCGTCCTATTCTGGTGTAACAGGGTCAAAGGCTGGAATATCCTTCTGTTGTTCCTGTGTAACAGGCTGGAGAACGGAATTGATTCCTCCATTATCTGTGTAATTCGCTTCAGTTGTTGACTTCTTCCTGTCATCTCGGTTGAAATAAGATCTTCTTTTATTTTTGTAAACTCCAATGGCTGTTGGATCAACCTGATCATCCTTTCGTTATAAGCTAGCACCTTCATTGCAGAAATCAGTTGAGGGAACCACCTCTGAGCTGCTTC
>NW_025206322.1:3596-7227 GCF_004010195.1 Chiloscyllium plagiosum | reverse complement strand
GTGAAACTTAGAAACTTAGAAACATAGAGGGGACTGAATAACAGAGGGACATGGAGAAGTGCAAGCAGGCGAGATTAGGGAGAATCCCACGGTATTCTACACGGGCAAGTAGAACAGAATAATCAGCAAACAGTTAGTGTCCATTAGAAACCAAAGGGGGGCAATCAGTGCGTCAGCCCGGAGAACATTGATAGATTGTTACATGTAAACATCATAGCTGTTTTACTTGGGAGAAGGAGGATGCAGGTACAGAATTCGAGAAGATGGACTGGAAAGCTCTTGAAGATATTGATGTAAAATACGAGTGGGGGTTTGAGGCGTTGTATGGTATAAAATTGGACCAATCCGCAGGTGTGGATACTGTTGGAGTCAAGGAAGGAAACTTTAATTGGTGTCTGACCAGAGGGGAGGTGCCAGAGGACTGGAGAGCAGCTAATACGATTCCACTTCACAGTAAGGATGGTAGAGATTTGCCAAGGTAACAACGGACGAGCGAGTATTCGATCACTGTTCGGGAAACTACTGGAGAAAATAGAGAAGGAGAAAATCGAACTCCAATCAGAGTCGCAAGGTTTGATCAGAGGTAATCATCATGATTTTATCAGAGTGAAGTCACACCGAATGAATTTGATTGAATTAGTTTGAGGAGGTCGCTTATTTAGTTTTGCAGCAAGGCCTTTGACAAAGTTCCACATGGGAAATTGAATAAAATTAAATAAGATCTCAGAGTATCAAGGATAACTTGAAAAGTTACAACAAAAATTGTCTTAGTGTCAGGAGGCAGAGGGTGGTGGGAGAAGTCTGTTTGTGTGACTAGAGACCAGTGTCCCCTGATGTACAATAGGGATCAGTGCTGTGTCCCTTATTGTTTGTAGCATTCATAAATGGTATAGATGTGAATCTGGAGGGGGAGTGGGTGGAGGGGTGGGAGTTGTGATAAGTAAGTTTGTGTTTGACACAAAGATTGGTCGGGTGGTTGGCAGTGAGGAGGAAGTACTGATTTTACAGGAAGATACAAGTGGAATGATCAGATGAGCAGATCAATGACAGATGGAATGTGATCCTGATAAATATGAGGTGATGTACTTTGGACGGAGGAACCAGACATGGGGTGTACACAATGTTTGGCAGCGCACTGGGGAGCTCACAGGGTGTTTCTCCACACATCCCTGAATGTGACTGAACAAGGTAATGGAATAGTTAAGAATTGAACCTTGGGTGTAGCGTTTATTAATCAAGGAGTAGATTATATGTGCTATACAGGGCTTGGTTTAGTCCATGATGGAGCACTGTCTGTCGTTCTGGGAGCCTCATTACAGGAAGGATGTGATTGTACTGGAGTGGTTGCAGAGGAGATTCACCACGAGGTTTCCTGGGATGGATCATATCAGCTATGGAGAGAGGCTGGATAAGCTCGGGTTGTTTACTTTGGACAGAGAGGCTGAGGGGATGTGATTCAGAAAGATAAGTTAACAAGGGGCATGGACAGGGTGGATAGACAGCAGCTGCTCCTTTCAGACAGAGGGTCAAGAACAAGGGAGCAAACTTTTAAAGTGAAGGGTTTGAGGTTCAGAGAGGATTTAAAGATTACTTTTTTTTCACCCAGAGCGTATTGAGGTCTGGAATGTACTTCCTGAGAGGGGAGTTATCACGGCTAACCTCTCAACCGTTAAAAGTACTTGGTCGAGGCCTTGGAAGTTTCATAACATTCCAGGCTATGGGCCTGGTGTTGGAAAGTGCGACTAATACAGATCGTGCTGTATTTCTGTTGGTACAGAAACTATGCGCCTGTGAGTGTATGATGTGGAGCTGAGCATCTTAAGACAGGAATTTATGGGTTTCTGAAGATAATGTTCAAAAAGGTTATAAGAGTGAACTGTAATAGCTTGTCAAATTATATCAATGTGAGAAGTATGAAAAAACAGTGCAGGTTTTTTCCAGTTTGAAACCAGAGAATGGAGAATGGGAAACAAGGAAATGGCAAAACCATGAATCCATATCTTCACTTCTGTCTTCACAGAACTTTCTGACAATACCAGGAAAACCAAGTCTGGTGTTGGAAAACGTAATAGTACATGGAACACAGAACATAGTAAGTAAATGTATTGGGAGAAATTATTGGGACTGAAAGTAATGGTCATAGACAACACTAAAATTAATTTATGAAATGGGAATTATGTTTGAGAAACTGACTGGGAGACAAATGAAAGAGAAACAATGGATGCAAAACACGTGGATTTTCAGAAAAATGTTGATAAAGTTCCCGGTCTAGTTTTCAAAATCAAATCTGAGTGGATTGGGGCGAATATATGGCCATGTTTCTAGAATGGGACAGTTGGCAGCAAACAGTGAATAGAACTAAACAGACACATGAAGCAACAGCCTGACATTGTCTGTAAGGTATGATTCTGTGAGTATGACTATGTCCCAGACACCCCATCACATCCCCGGATATCTCCTGTTTCACCAGCAGGACAAACAAAGCAGAAGTGGTGGCACAGTGGGATACAGTTGGAAGGGAATTGCTCTGGGAGTCCTCAACAGTGACTCTGTATCCCATGAAGTCTCCCGGCGTTAGTTTACACATGGGAAAGTAAACCTCCTGCTGATTACCATGTACCAGCCTCTCCCAACTGATGAGACAGTTCTCCTCCATGCTGACGAACACTTGGAGGAAGCACTGAGGGTGGCAAAGGCACATAATGTACTCTGGGTTGGGGATGTCAACGTCCACAAAAAGAGTAGTTCAGCAGCAGCATTATTGATTGAGCTGGCCGTGTCCTAAAGGATATAACTGATAGACTGGGTGTACGGCAGGTGGTGAAGGAACCCACAAGAGGGAAAAGCCATATTTGACCACAGCCTTACTGATCTGCCAGTTGCAGACGTATCTGTCCATATGACATTATCGGTAAGAGTGACTACAGCATAGTCATTGTGGAAATAAAGTCACACCTCCACATTGAGAATAACCTCCACCATTTTAGGTGGCACTATCACCGTGCTAACTAGGACAGACTTCGAACAGATCTACCTGGGTTTCCATAACGTGTTGTGGGTCATCAATAGCCGCAGAATTGTACTCCTGCAAAACCTCATGGTCTGGCATATCCTCCTCACAACAATTACCATCAAACCAGAGGATCAACCTTGGTTCAATGGAGTGTGCAGGGGGGGAAGGAGCAGCACAGGGCATAGCTTGTGCAGGGGGGGAAGGAGCAGCACAGGGCATAGCTGACAATGAGGTGTCACCCTGGTGAAGTCAACAACCAGGACTACTTGTAAGCCAAACAGCATAAGCAGTAAGTGATAGACAGAGCTAAGTGATCCCACAAGTAACGGATCAGATCTAAGCTCTGCAGTCCTTCTACTTCTAGTTGAGAATAGTTATGAACAATAGCAGTCCTTCTACTTCTAGTTGAGAATAGTTATGGACAATTAAACAAGTCATTGGACGAGGAGATTCCATGAGCATCCCCATCCTTAATGATGGAAAAGTCCAGCACTTCAGTGTATAAGATAAGGTTGATGCATTCGCAACAATCTTCAGTCAGAAGTGCTGAGTGGATGATCCATCTTGGTCTTGTCGATGTGGTCCTCAGCAATTCAGTTACCAGCCATAAGCCAGTTT
>NW_025206322.1:0-1562 GCF_004010195.1 Chiloscyllium plagiosum | reverse complement strand
GCGGGGGGGGGGGTAGGTATAGGACAGATGTTAGGGGTAGGTTCTTTACTCAGCGAGTCGTGAGTTGATGGAATGCCCTGCCAGTCGCAGTGGTGGACTCTCCCTCATTATGGGCACTTAAGCGGGCATTGGATAGGCATATGGAGGAAAGTGGGCTAGTGTAGGTTAGGTGGGCTTGGATCTGCGCAACATCGAGGGCCGAAGAGCCTGTACTGCGCTGTATTCTTCTATGTTCTATGTTCTAAGTGGGGATGTTTGCCAATGATTGCGCAATATTCAGCAATATTTGTGGCTCCTCAGATACTGACGCAGTCCATGTCCAAATGCAACAAGATCTGGACAGTATCCAGGCTGACAAGTGGCAAGTAATATTCAGGTCACACAATTGCCGGACTGTGAACATCACCACTAATATGCAATCGAAACACTGCCCTTGGCATTCAATGGTGTTACCATCACTGAATCCACAGTGGACTGCAGCGGTTCAACAAGGCAGCTCACGACCACCTTCTCAAGGGTCAACCAGGGACAGGCAATTAATGCTGTCCCAGCCAGTCACACCCAGATTCATGAAATAAATAAATTGAAAAACCAGATTTTTTTAACAGAGGAAAGTTGTTGAGGTATCACAGGGATCGGTGCTCAGGCCCCAGCTGTTCACAATATCCATTAAACATTTGGTTGCGGGAATCAAATACAATTTATCCCAACCTGCTGACAGAACTAAAGGATATTGGATTGCGAGTGGGTGAGGAGGTTGTAAAAAAGCTTCAAGGTGACTAAGGCAAGTGGAGTGAATGGGCAAATATGTGGCAGATGGCGAGTAATGTGGGTAGAGGTGACGGTATGCCCTTTGGTGGGAACAAGAGATTGGCAGCTTTTCATTTGAAAAGAGATTGTTTGAAACATGTTGATCTGAAAAGTGACGTGTGCGCCTTTTTGTTGTTTCCTTCCGCGCAGCCCTCCAAGGTCGTGCAGCGCAGTGAGGTCTCAACGCGGAAGTCAATACTGGGAATGGCTTTCCCACGCTGCCCAGTGTACATAGACCTACCAATGGGGAGCTGTAACGTTGCAAATGATCTGGATCTCCCTGTAGACCAGTCACTGAAAGCAATATTGCAGGAGCAGAAAGCAGTTAGGAAGATCAATGTTGTGCTGGCCTTCATTTCAGGGGGATTTGAATCCAGGAGTAAGGGTGTCTTACTGCAACTGTACAGAAGGTTGGTGAGACCCCATCTCAAACACTGCAAAATTGTGTGCAGGTTTGGTCTCCATACCTAATAAAGGACAAACCTGACATTGAGGGAGAGCAGTGAAGGATGACAAGACTGATCTCTGGGATGACAGGCTTGTTGCGGGAGCAGGGTTTGGAGCGACTGGGCATGTATTCCATGGGGTTTAGGAAAATGGGTGGAGATCTCAGTGAGATATATAAAGCTTTGACAGGGTGAGACGGATTGGAAGCAGGGATAATAATTCCCCAGGCTCTGGTATTTAAAACAAGGAGAAAGTGAAGGCTGCAGATGCTAGCGATCAGAGCTGAAAATGTGGAGCCTTGTTTT
>NW_025206321.1:7524-11461 GCF_004010195.1 Chiloscyllium plagiosum | reverse complement strand
CAGTCTTCAATAACCACCTATTTTCTGCAGTACGTTCTCGAACACTGATGTACTACTCACTGGTCTGTAGTTCCTTGGTCAATCTCTATAGCTCTTCCCATAAAGGGTATTCTCCAGTCCTCGGCACCTTACCTATGACCAGATTGTAGTTAGACATTTTCATCAGCGCCTTTCATCCCTTGTCTCCAACAGCAGCCTGATTTGTAACTGAGCTGGACCTAGGGACGTGTCTAATTTTATATCAGCCAAAACTATAAATCCCTGTTCACATTTTACTTCAATCTGCTCAAGAGCTTCTCAGTCCATCTTCTTGAATTCTGTTTCTGCATCCTCCTTCTCCCAAGTAAAACAGACATGAAACTCTCATATATCAATATTCACCAGCTTCACAAACAGATTCCCGCCTTGATCTCAGGCCAAGTTTCATCAGCAGAAAACCTTGCTATCTGAGGGATGAATGTGGAGAATGTCCATTCAGTATACGGGATCAGTATATTTTATTTCGATCAAGACATCAAAATTGTATACAATGCTCCGGGCACTGTCTAGGAGAAAGAGAGGAGGACAGATGCTAGAGATCAGAGCTGAAAAATATGTTGCTGGAAATGCGCAGCAAGTCAGGCAGCATCCAATGAGCAGGAGAATTGACATGTTGGACATAAACAATGGTTCATGCCAGAAACATCGATTCTCCTGCTCCTTGGATGCTGCCTGACCTGCTGCCTTTTACCAGCAACACGTTTTTCAGCTCCAGGTACAGTCTCACCAGCACTCTTTGTAACTAGTGCAGAATGTTTTTACTGTTCGTCTGAACAAATTACTGCAAAAGCTGGAATCTGTACTGAAACTAACAAATGCTAGTAAGCACATTGAGTCAGACAGCATCCGGAAAGAGAGAGCAAGTTAATGTTTTTGTGTCTAGTTGACCCTTCAGCGTCTGTATTCGGATTCCCTTTAAATGAAGGCAAACGTAACTTTTACCTTCCCTGTTTGTATATGTTCCTTCCAATACCCTTTGCTTTAATGTTTTCTGCTAACTTACTGTGTGCACTGATTAAGAATCCTCCTGAATACCTGTCTACATCGTCCACTGCTTCTCTATGTTTAGGTCTACAAGATATATCTTCAAACAGAACGTTTGTAAATGATAACTTCCCTTTCATAAATGCAGAATAATTCTCTTGAAGTTTTCTATTACTTTCTCAGTGTCCAATATCACATTCGTTGTGATAGATTGCAAAAGATTACTTCCGACGGATGACAATTAAATTGGTCTGTAGTTTTCCACTCTCCCTCTTCTTCCGTTCTTAAATAGTTGTAATGCATTTATATCCTTTCAAATTGGATACGGATAAATACAGTCATCCACAATACAATCCATCTTTGTATTGCTGCTTTCACTGAAATTGCAGTGTGAAGCACATCTGGTCTGTCAGATTTATCAATCCTCAATCCAGGTATGTTGTCATATACTACCACGTCACCAGTATGAATGATTTTATTGTTTAGTTACAAAAGTTCGATGGTATTTCTGGGATATTTTCTGCATCTTCGTCCGTGAAGGCAGACATAATGTAACAGTTTCGTCTCCCTGCCAATTTTCTGTTCTCTACAATAAATTATCCTGTCCACACATTCACACTGCCACATTTGGCCTTGTTTTCATTTTCCTTTCAAACATGGACAGACACTTTTCGCCAGTATTTACCAAGAACAAGAAAAGATCCAGCACAGGAACAGGCCCTTTGGACCTTCCAAGCCTGCACAGATCCAGATCCTCTTTCTAAACCTGTCAACTATTTTCGAAGCATCTGTATCCCTCTGCTCCCTACCAATTAATGTATCTGTCCAGATACATATGAAATGTCGCCATCGTGACCACATCTATCACCTCCGCTAGCAATGCGTTTCAGGCATCTGCCAGTCTCTGTGTAAAGAACTTTCTGAACATATCTCCCATAAACCTTTTCCCTCTCATCTTGAATTCCTGGCCACAAGAAATTGAGTACCCCACTCTGCGAATAAGCATCTTGCTATCCACCCTGTCTATATCGCTCATGATTTTGTAGAACCCAACCAGGTCCCCCGAACCTCCGCCAATTTAATGAAATTAATCCTAATTTACCAAACCTCTCTTCATAGCCAGTTCCCTCCAATACCAGGAATAATCCTGGTGAAACACCTCTGCACCCTCTCCAAAGCATCCACATCCTTTTGGTAAGGTGGCGATCAGAACTGTACAAACTGTTCCAAATGTTGTCGAACTAAAGCCGTACACAACTGTAACATGACCTGTCATCTCTTGTACACAATAGATTCCAACAGATTCTCTCCTGTGGATGACAAGCTAACTGGTCTGTATTTCGCCACTTTCTCTTTTCTGCCCTTCTTAAAATGGTGGAATGCAGGAAGCAAAGTATGCTGTATGCCTTCTTGACCACTCTATCGACCTGCCCCCTAAGGAACAATGGATCTGAACACCGAGATCTCTCTGTACATTAGTTTTGCCCAGGGCTTTTTCCATTTACCCTAAAATTCACTCTTGAATTAGATCTTCCAAAATGCATTCATTTATGTGTATCATAAACAATAGCGGTCCCAGCACTAAACCCTATGAAACACCACCCAGAACAGTTCTTCACTTTGAGAAACTCCCTTCCACTGCTACTATCTGTCTGCTGCTGCCTAGCCTGTTCTCCATACATTTAGCTAGTAGACCCTGGACCCCTTGTAACTTCACCTTCCCCATCTGCTTATCTCATCACATACCTTACCAAAGTCCATCATATATCATCTACAGTCTCTTCCTCACAATCAATTTTCACTTCCACAAATAAATCTATTATGTTTGCGAAGATGTAACCTCCCCAGAACAAAACCAGGGAAGGTCTTGTTTGGAGTCTCTCTGTGTTGTACTCTGGAATCAGACGGGTTTTAATTCCAAGGCAGAACTTTATAAAATGTCACATTGACTAACTGCCGACAACATGCATGTTCTTTTAAAACAAAATTGAATGCATTTACAAATACAAGTCTGCAAGTTCAAATTCACCCCACAGACTTATGTGTGTGTGCATGTGAGAAATGCGGAGTGTGTGCACGTGGGGGTGGGGGAAGAATGAGAGAGAGAGCGCGTGTATGTGTGTGTGAGAGAGAGAGAAAGTGTGTGTGTGTGTGTGTGTGTGTGTGTGTGTGTGCACATGTGCATGCAAGGGTGGCAGGTGCGTGTGTCCTCGTTAAGACACAGGCAGATTTGGCAGATGCCTTTCCCCACACAGACTAACGCTCTGGTTTTAGAGTTTCCACACTCTGCAGCCTCTGCTCCATTTGTTGTTCATGTTACAGACCCAGGTACTGTAACTACATTCCCAATGCTCCATCCAGAGTTGGGTAACAAAATCCTCAGGTCTCCCTGAATGTCTGGGGCAGCTCATGGCACAACCTCCAGCAAACCATCTCCAACACCTCCACTAAATTTTGAAAAGCAGGAGTCAGTCAGAAGATTTTCGTAGAGCCATAGAGTCACAGAGATGAACAGCATGGAAACAGAAGCTTTGGTCCAACCCGTCCTTGCCGACCAGATATCCCAACCCAATCTAGTCCTACCTGCTAGCACCCAGCCCATATCGCTCCACACCCTTCCTATTCATCTACTGATCCAAATGCCTATTAAACGTTGCAATTGTACCAGCCTTCACCACTTCCTCTGGCAGTTCATTCCTTACACGTACTACACTGTGTGAAAAAGTTGCCCCTTTGGTCTCTTTCCCCTCTCACCCTAAACCTATGCCCTCTATTTCTGGACTCCCCGACCCCAGTGAAAATACTTTGTCTATTTACTCTATTCATGCCGCTCATAATTTTGCAAACCTCTATGTGGTCACCCCTCAGCCTCCGACGCAAGTTCAATGCCTGCTCCTTTCCAATAATACTCGAG